>NC_072731.1:254726605-254839105 GCF_026930045.1 Uloborus diversus
GTTCTTCAGAAAAAAATACTTTTAAAATTTTGGAAATGTCCCCATTATGATTGCGAGAAGAGCTATTTGTAGAAACAGGAAACTCAACGAGTAGGGTTCTTTGGCAATTCGTGATTGAGAAAAATAACTTGAATTCAAGAGGTCAAAATTCAAATTAATGCTGGACATAAGGGCTAGATGCTAGATGTTGTACTCTAGACGTTCGTTTTTTTTTTAATTTATTTTTTTAGATACTCATTTTATTATAAGCATCCCAACAAAAAGCATAATCAGTGAAAAAAGGAAAGATCTAGAAAGCCTGAACCCATAAGCAGTTTATAAGCAGCCATAACCTTTTTGAAGATATATACCTAGACTTACCAGATTTCTGAAATGTTCAACCGGGACACTGGAAGCCCCCCCCCCCCCCCCCCCCGTCGCTAATATTCCAAGGGGTACACATCCCTGGCGGATTTTTAGAGCGTTTTATAGGTACGTTGCCAGATTTCTGAAATGTTCAACCGGGACACCGGAATGCCCCCCCCCCTCCCCGCGTCGCTGTTCAAAGGGGTACTCATTATAAACCTAAACAGGGTGATAAAAAATGCCATAAGCAGATAAAATTTGAACATTTTACTTCCGAGATGTAAATATTTACAATTTATTTCAGTTAGAAAAACTATTTTGAATGAGGAATAAAAATTGAACAAAATTTAGTTATACTTTTCATTTTATAAGACTTATAGAGCCTTTCTTTGGTTTTAATCTTGTTTCAAAAACCTTCACAAGTTAATCCGGTATTAATTTTACAAATCAGTTACAAATTATAAAGTAATTATCCTGAATAATCATTCAGGTAACTATTTTTAGACCCTTTATGGTCATCTATAACCAAATTTATCTTTTTCCGGGACGTGAAGTAAACCGGCCGGGACACCGGGATTTCGTCTGAAAACCGGGAGTGTCCCGGTCAGACCGGGACGTCTGGCAAGCCTAGATAAGCCTTTTTGGAAACCTCCCTCCGCAGCCTTTTTTCCTTAGAACCAACACTATCTGCTGTCGAATCGGTCTATTTCGAATTACAGAGGAAGGAAGAAAAATTCGAGATGTTGGTGAGATTTCGAAGTACCTTTGATAAAATGTTTTGAAAATGTGGAAACATTGAGATTAAAGTTAGAGAGTGAACATATTTTTCAGACTAAAATTCCTCAGCAATAATGTTGTTGCGAGTTTTACTGTATGATTTACTAGACTGATTATACCTTGTACTTTTAATAATTAAATCGAGATTATACATAGGGGATGTCCACAAATTATGTCACGCTTCGAGGGGAGCGTTAAATTGTGACAATTAGTGCCAAGCTGGAAACAGGGGTGGCCACAAGGGGGGATTATGGCGCAAGGTGCGACATCAAAATTTGGGGGGGGGGGGATTTTTAAAATTGCTTTCTATTTATTTATTTATTTATTTATTTTTAATTTAAATCAGTAAGTATTTATTTTATTTTATTTTGTTTATTTTTTTATTTCATTTATTTAGTTTGTGTGTGTGTGTGTCATCGGCGTAGAACAGAAATTTTCGAATAAAATAATAATAATAATTAAAAATAATTAAATACATAAAAAAATAAAAAATATTTAAAAGAATAAATAAGTAATAAAAATTAAAAAGAAAAAAATAAAAATTATTTTAAAAAATAAATAAATAAAATAAAAAAGAGCTAAAACAAAAAGCGGGGTGAGAGAGTTGAGGAAAATTGGGAGGGGGGGATTTGCGCCATTGAACTTGCGGGGGGATGGGCACCCCTGGCTGGAAAGGGGGGGGGTAACAAGAAGTGTAACATCGCGCATTTTTTATAAGATCGTGTTTTCCGAAGTGATACCAATTATTTGAATCATGCAAACTTCCGAATATTTGTTGAACCTATTTTGCTCACCCAGCTTGATGCACTAGTAAAAGGACATTCTTGCTTATGTGGTCTAAAGATAAAGTACGGTTTTAAAAAGTAAATTGTATGAAATATTGCAAAGAATTTCATTCTTATTTTAAATCAGCACCAAATATACTCGAGCACATTTGTGCAATAAAAAGTATAACATCACGTCAATTACTTTTTGAAGACTCAATTTTTGATACTGTAATAAGCGCAAACTATAAAAATATGCTTTTTTTTTTTTTCAATAATACACATGCAGTTGCCTAACAATGCAAAAGGCCACGCTTTATTTTATTATTTATTTATTTTTTATGATCACCTTATCTGACTTTTTTTTTTTTTTTTTTGAGCAATCACGATTGCTTATTGTTCTCACTTGACTGTTTTGATGTGCTATCATTTTATTTTCCCGCCAGCACCCTCTGCAGCATCACCGTCGACCGGCTCCTCACGATGCTGCTCCTCTAGCGAAAGCCGTCTTCAAGTTGCATCCATATGCTACATACACGCGTATACATACACAACTACACACACAACACACGCACACACATACACACACACAAACACATACAAACACTCAAACGCATACATACACACACACGCATACATACAGACACCTACACATACAGACAGACACCTACACCTACACACAACTACCCACACACTCATGCCCGCACACAACTACCCACACACCCATCACATTCATGCCTGCACACAGACACAAACACATATGCCTACACACACATACACATTCCCCACCACACACAAACACTCATACATACAACTACCCACACACTTATGCCAGCACACAGACACAAACACACATGCCTACACACACATACACAGAACCCCTACACACAAACACACATACCCCCCCCCACACACACATAAACACACATGCCTACATACCCACACACTCGTGATTACGAAAAACATAATTTGAATTCAAGAGGTCAAAATTCAAATTAATTTTTTTAAATCTGTTTTAATTTTTTTTTATAAATCAAATCCCTCATTCAACAGAAAGATATTTCTTCTAAACCACGCGTTCTTTGATCAATCGATGCATGATTTTTTTCCCTTCCTTTATTCTGGATTTCGAACTTCGTTTAAGCGGCAAACCTTGTTTACAGCAGCTGTCAAAGCAATAGCAAATTTGACACGAAACAGATGCTCCTTGGGATTTTCTGGCGTTCTAGTTCAAAGTCTGATCAAAAGATAAATAACAGGCAAGTGGCCATCAAACATAATAACTGAAAAGCTGCTTTTCACCGTGCAATTAAAAATTACGGAGCATATTAGATGAGTGGCCGAACTACATAGTATATGTTGAGCAAGATTAATGTTTTAAAAAAGTGTGATGTATTTAAGTACAAGTATCGTGTAAGCGAAAAAAAAAAGCACAACAGTCAATCTACAATGTATCTACATTTCATCACTTATTTTATTAAATGTATAAGACGAATATTTTTGACGAAATTTGGAAATTGAAAAAAGTTTTTGGAAAAAAAATGTACTACTTGCCAAACTGCCATTGTTCGAAATCTTAGACAACACGTTGATTAGTAAGTTTCTCTAACTATGTCAGTTTTTTTCCCCAAAGACACTTTGGAAAAATCCTTTCGCATATACAAATACATTTAAAAGAAAGGAAAAATTGAAAACATTAACATAACTTCAAGTTAAAAATTTCTTCATCTGAACAAAAATCTAGGAATTCACTATCGAAGTTAAGGGCGAAGATTTTACGAAATAATAATAATAATAATAATAATAATAATAATAATAATAATAATAATAAAGAAAGAAAGAAAGCAAGAAAAATCGCATTTGCATCCGTAAACAGATGTTTCTTTAAAAACATTCATTTTATGCCTACTTTAAACAAAAGACGATCCTTTTTCGTAGTACATCCGTGAACTGTGCAACCGAAGCAACTTTTGCCCTTGCATTGCGATTTTTTGTCTAATTTAATTCCGATATTAGATTATTAAATCCTGTTGAGATTATTTTCAGGCAGTCTTTACTCGCTTAAAGGTGAAAAACGTTCTGAGGGCAGAGAGCAATATGGACGTAACACCCTATTTTAATGAAGTTTGGTTTGTATTTGAAAGGGATGAATATACAAATTAAGAATAATTGGAAGTAAGTGGAATAGTATTTGAAGTTTTTCATATTATAGTTTGACCTGGCCTAATGATCGGATAAAGAATCTGGTACAGGAAACTCACGATTATCCGCGGAATAGGGGGGCACCAGTGGTGCCAGAATTAAGAACAATAAATGCGGGGTAGGCTTCTAGAAGTGAAAAGGGGGGGGGGATTTTTGAGACGTCTATTCATGATAAATCTGAAAAATTCAATTGCAACAAAGCATTAAACCTCACAAAATGTCACCTATCAAAGTTTAAAAATCGGTTTCATTGCGATTGATAACGCATGCGCAGTGATATATTTCCAACGTTAGTCAATGCGCAAAGAAGCAGCCATTCGGTTTCTCATGGTCAGCCAGCGAAACAAAAACATACAAACCAAATCAAAGGAAAAATAATTTTTGCGTTTGCAGTCATATGATTTTCTTATTGCTCATTATTTCACATTTTTTGTTTTACTTTATTTTTTTCTCCTTAAAATAATGGCTCGTTCAGTAAAATATTGTTATCAGCTAGAATACGGGACTACAGCAGTCCCGTATGGAAGTTCCCCGGGAAGCGGGACAATTTTTAAAAATACGGGACTGTCCCTTGAAATCCGGGACGTCTGGCAAACCTGGATGGCACAGTAACCGCGGATAAGCGAAAATCACGTGTACTCCGAATAATGAGTAAAAAACAATGCTACTGCATACAATATCAAAACATATATCTATATATGAATGACACTCACACATACTGTCCAACCACGGATTGCATGGGATTTTCAAACGTCCAGATAAATCGAATCTATGTGAATAAGGGGGAAAAGTAAAAATTTGATGCGCGTATTCCGCTCATTTGAACGAGACTCTGCTTCTGCAAAAGCTGACATCGGTAAAAAATAATAGATTCGTCCATTTCCGGCTGTAAAACGGATGTTTGTCTTTCCATACAATCCGTGGTCAGACAGTACACTTCAATTATAGCTAAAAACATTGCCACATTGCAACCACAAACTTTGAATGTAAAAAATATATGTAAAAGGTAAAAACGAACAATGACACAATAATAAGTATAAAAACCATTTGATGACAGTTTCAAAAATAGAAATTGGAAAGACTTGCGGATAATCCGAAACGGGGATAATCCGACCTCCGATAATCGGGAATTTACTGTACCATGTGAATGAGTGCAGCTCCGAGGCGTCGACGAACATCTTCTTTAGAGGCTCTCCGAAAAATGATCACACACTTTGTTTCAAAATTTTTGACCCCCTCCCCCCCTTTGTCACAAAGTATCACACATTACCATACCCCTCAACCCCCCCCTGTCACATGTGAAGTTATTTTTCGTAAACATATTCTAATAAAAAATACATGATGTCACACTTGTTTCCCCGTCCCTTTCCTTTGACACCAACTGTCATAATTGACCCCCCCCCACCCCCCTAGAAGCGTGACATCATTTGTTTACAATCTCTTTGACAAATTTTATTTTTTAAGGCAGGTGTTGCTAATAGGAACTTACAAGCTTTGCTGTGCACTGTTTGCAGTTGAAATTTAAAATAAATGGATTGGTGTTTGTTGTTTAATATTTTAGTAGAACAATAACATGACTGTAAGCCCCAAAATTTCACCTACGTAAAAACAAATTGCCTTTTAAAACGTTGATTAACTTTAAACAAATATTGGATTTGAATGTCAGTAAAATTGTTCGCAATTAATTTCTAATGTTTTTATTTCATCACAATGACATCAGCAGTAAATTTCAATCCATATAAAGCGTTCTTTTCTAATTTTTTGAGTTACGTTATATTTTAAGAAGAGTTTACACATACTAAGAACAAAATCATGCTCAGTAATTTGAAGCCGAATTTTTAAGTACAATGGGAAGGACTCGTGCGCGAACATAAGTACATGCACTTCTTTTTCCATTAACGATATAAATTCTTATGGTAAGTAGTAAAAATAACGGAAAATATTAATACAGTGGAACCCCGATTTTACGTTGTCCGTTTCATACGTTATCCTGCTTCCGACTTACAACAAATAAGGTACTTAAGACTCATTCTTCTTTTTCTCAAAGTTAAGTTGAGTTTATAAATATCCATTATGTGACATTTTCATCAAAACTTTCTTTTAAGATTTTTTTTTCCTTGATATTACAAATCGAATAAATTTTTAATTTCTTACATTCATGTTATGATTGCTCTGTAGACATTACTTTTCTTTATGATTTGAACGATTTTCATACAGACGTACAGCTATGTATGAATCATTAACAATTTATGATACACATATAAATAAAAGAAACATGATGAATTGGTGGTAATTATTACAAATTGGTTAACAAAACTCGAAATGTCGGACATGATTTGTACTATTTTCGTGAGATTGACCCATTTTTGTTTTCAATTTATCTTTATTTCATTTCTTGAGCAGTATAATTGAAAAAGTACCCGTCATCCTCACCAACTGTTGATATTTTGAAACCGAAAGTTAAATTACATCTATCCCACATGTTGTAATTATGAATCACACGAATTAAATATACAATGGAACGACCGTCCGCTATGCCAGGAAAATTAAGATCGATCTATTCGGCACCACAGGGCGAGTTGAGGTGATTGATTTGAAAACGATTCTGTCATTAAGGGGAACGATTTCGTTCAATATGTATCAAACTGTTTTTTCTCCCGTTAATTAGAGGATCTGCAAAAGAGTTAAAGTTTCTTCTGGCACGACATAAAAAAAGAAGGGTTGGTCCAGCGCCGAAAGGGGTGACTTCGCCCACTTCAAAGGAATCATTGCCTCCAACTATCATAAAATATGCTACGCCATGTCCAGGGACCTAAAGTCTGGTCACGTGCTCCCGAACTCTGAAATCCACTGGGCGTGTATGGCAAAGGAAGCGGTCGAGTCCATTTAGGTCGGAGCATCCCCGTGGGGGGTTTCAAGTCCGGATCCGTCCAGCAGAAAGGGATGCAGGCAGCCTTGACAAGGTAAACTTCTTTTGGGTCGCCGGAATCACACGCCAATCGGCGATTTCCCCTCGCAAGCCTTTAATCACTAAACATGGCTCGTGCATACTTATGAACCGCGAGGAGACAATTAGAGGGGTTATATATGAGCCAGAAAGCTGGGAGAAGGGGAGGCTGCGATTTCTTCCGGATCCGTCCCGACGGTGCCTAAAGGATTGAACAGGCCTCATATATCAGGCTTCGAATTCGTGCTCATCGCTGCTTTGGAACGACTCAATAGAGTGGAATCCTACCTCATATTTGACGAGGTCTTTTTTTTTTTTTTTTTTTTACATTCCTAGAAGATTGTAAATTTAATTTTAAGTCTTAATACAGTTTCGTTTGGTTTTCAAGGGTTCGTCATCGACCTGACAGCTTGAGGAATTTTAAGACTACAAGACATACATAAAAATTCGAATCCATGCTCATCGTTATTTTGGAACAACTCAATAGAATGGAATCCTACCTCATATTTGACGAGGTTTTTTTTTTTTTTTTTTTTTTTGTTACATTCCTAGAAGATTGCGAATTTAAGTTTAAGTCTAAATATAGTTTCGTTTGGTTTTCAAGGGTTCGTTATCGACCTGACATCTTGAGGGATTTTAAGACTGCAAGACATACATCAGAATTCGAATCCGTGCTCATCGTTGTTTTGGAACTACTCAATAGAACAGAATCCTTCTTCATATATTTGACAGATTTTTTTTCGTTTTCTTCTTCTTAATTTACATTGCAAAAAGATGGCGAATTTAAATTTAAACCAAATAGAGGTTCGTTTCGTTTTAGAGGCTCGTGTTTCATCTCATGTTTTAAGAAACAATGTACAAGAATATGAACTCAAATATGAGACTTCGGACTCATGCTTATTGTCACTTTGGAATGACTCAATAGAATGGAATCCTTCCTCATATTTGACGACTTTCTTCTCCCTCCTCCTCTTCTTTTGCTTTCCGAAACGATTGAAGCATGAGGCTAGTACCGTTTCGGTACGTTTTGAAGGGCTCGTATTCACATGATGTCTTGAGAAATTTTACGAGGATAATGTACATTGTATAGTATCATACATTAGACTTCGAATTCGTGCTCATTGTTACCTTGAAACGACTCAATAAAACGGAAACATTCTACATATGTTTTTTTAACGACTAATAAATTATTATTTATAACACGAATAAATTATTTTTCTAAAATTTCTTTCTTTGGCCATTAAAATTATTTCTCAAAAATGAACGAATGAATAATGAAACCTTAAACCAGTAATCTCTACATAGTATAAAATGAGGTCCCCTAAAAGCGCCTGTGTGTTTGAACTCGCAAAACTCGAGAACTACCCGGCCGATTTCGATGAATTTTTCACAATTTGTTCCTTTAAGTCCTGAAAAGGTTTGCAGACCAGTTCGAAAAAAAATTCGATGAATAGTTCCCTTTTTATTCCAATTTAGGCGCAATTTTCTCATAAATTCCCGATTATGGGGGTGAAAAATTACTTGCATATATTAATATTATATATCGTTGGAAAGAGTAGAACTTTCCGCGTTCTACGCAATTTGTTTCAATGATCTAACTTAATTACGACGGGAATTATTTGCATTTTTAGCTCGAATTTGTTTAGGCTTAGCTGAAATTTAGACACTACTTTCTTCATTGAATCCACCAATAAAAAGTGAAGGGATTGTCCAACAGTTTTCTTTTTCACAAAACTGAAAAGAACGGCTTTTTTTACTCCAAATCTAACACGACCTATGGTCGAAAGTTTAACCCTCTATCTCCATTAGAAAAAAAGTTACAAGGGAATTAAATGAAGTTCAAAAATCTGTTCTCTATACAAGTTTTTAACCATTTTATTTCCGTTCCCACGGTAACGTTTTTTGAAACCATTATTTCCATCTTTCTCATTTTCAATTCTTAAACTTATTTTACTTTGTGTTTCCATGGTTACGCTTTTTAAATTCATATTTCTCATTTAAATTTCTGAAAAGTATTTTAATATCTGTCATCATTGTTTGGAGGGGAAATTTTGCATGATGGTTTTTCTTTCTTTTATTTATGCCTGAGTGTTGAATATACGTCACTTGACACAATTTTTATTTTCAAAGTAGACCGGGCAAAGCCGAGCAACGCAGCTAGTTAAACAAATAAATTGATTAATAAATGAGACAGAATAAATGAATGAACAACATAATGAATGAATAAGAAAATAAGCGAATGAATAAATAAATAAATAAATGGATGAGAAAATAAACGAATGAATGAATAAAGAAGTGAACTGTTAAGTCAGGGGTGCTCACCTGAGGGAGGGAGGGTCATGGCGCAGAGACTGCGCCATTGAAAATTTTAGGGGAGGTTGTTCTGAGGGAAATTTTTCTCATTTTTGAATGGGGTTCTTGCTTTTGACGAGAGTAATCGCATTACTTAGGGGGAGTGTGCCCTTGTCCTTAGGGAAAGCACCACTGGTTAACTAATTAAAAATGTAAATGAATAAATTTAATGAAATAATTTAACAAATAATAAATAAGTAAACGACATGAGTTACTTCACTTTGACAAATTACATGAAACATTTTAAATCCAAGTATGTCTAATATTAACTGAATAAGTACTTCACTAGACAAAAGTACATCTCAATTACAATATAAAATGTTAATTAAAAAACCTCCATAATTTTATTTTTTTTTAAAAAAGGAACAATGTGTATCAAAATTAAAAAGGGACTTGTAATATTTTCCTTTGATATTTAGAGCTATTTATTTTTTAACGGGAATCAACTACATGCTTAAGAACATATCTAAAACATCGTTCGATAGAAGGCGCTGCAATTATGAAACTATTTTATCATCTTATTTTTTGACTGGAATCAACTACATGTTTAAGAACATATTTAAAACATCGGTCGATAGATGGCGCTGCAAATTATAAAACTATTTTATCATTTCACTTTGCCCCGCTATTTAACTTCACCCCGCATTCCTCTCCCACATAATAATTAATACTTCTTGACAAACCATGCATCATATGTACCATGCATCAAGTCTAGTTTATAGCTGAAACATTTTGTCTTCTTTCTTCAAGGGTTCTGCCAGCATGTGTCGTTCCATCTTCGAATCCGAGATTGTTTGTATTTCCCATTCCAATTCCTTAAATTCTTTGTTCTCTTTCTCTTGGTAGAATCATGTTTTGGTACGGAGGGGGAAAAGGTATTCCTTCCCCATCTCAGCTTAATCCATTCCACCTTTATCTGGGACTTTTATTGTCGCACTAAGTCCACATTTCTCTGATCGAAAAAAGCTTTGGCTATCTTTTCTGCACTTTAAGCTGCATGCTGTCTGCTAAAGTTAATGGAACGCCTTTTCTATTCCTCTATCTAAAGAACATCTCGTAAGAAATAGTTTACACTTCTAATCATTCCCAAAAACACTCGACAAAATTTTCTTAACTGGGAATGCCCCGAATTTTTTTTTTTTTTTTTTTTTTGAGTTGTTTGAACAGCCTCGTGTTATTTTTTAACATCATGTACGTATTTTGTAGTAAGTTACCGCCCTAAAGCAGGGCTAAGGCAGAAATACTTAAAATACACCGCCAGCTCAGTTATTCCATCCGAGGACTGCAGTTTCGTGCTTTTTAGCACTCATCAGCCCGGATAGGAATCACATGAGCTGGAGACGAAAAATCTCTTAAGGGAGCCAAGAGAGCCAAACAAACAGGTAGCTAATGCAGAATTAGCAAACCAGGGCGGTCATTCCAAGCTCGTCAGCTTGCGAGATCGAGATTTTCGCTCACGTGACCGGTTGCGACGTAGAAATGTCACAAAGTAGCATTTTAATCTACTCGAACTTAGCTTGCGGCTAGGTTCGAGTTGATTAGAATACTACTTTGTGACATTTCAACGTCACAACCAATCACGTGAGCGAAAATCTCGATCTCGCAAGCTGACGAGCTTGGAATGACCACCCAGATGAGCGACCGCAGCAATGGTGCGGTTCACCATTGTTTGTTTGGCTCTCTTGGCTCCCTTTAAGAGATTTTTCGCCTCCAGCTCATGTGATTCCTATTCCGGGCTGATGAGTGCTAAAAAGCACGACACTGCAGTCCTCGGATGGAATAACTGAGCTGACGGTGTATTTTAAGTATTGTGTACGTGCTTTCAATACACAAAGCTAAACTGCAAGGGTATATAAAAACACAGCATTGAAGTACATGAAATACACAACCAGCTCAGTCAATTCCAGCCGAGGACTGCAGTTTCGTGCTTATTAGCACTCATCAGCCCGGCATAGGAGCGACTGAGCTGGAGGTGGAAAACCTCTTAAGGAAGCCAAGCATCAAACACACTGGTAGCTAATACAGAATTAGCAAGACCAGACGAGTAACTAAAACAATGGTTCGGTTCAACTCGAATATTGAAGGCAAGGCAGGTATATTCAGTAACTTACGGAAAACATAAGCTTCAACAACAATTATTAAAGATTTGTTATTCGAGACCACCGCAATTTTTAGTGGCAAGACATGCTTTCAACAACTTTACTATCACTGTTGGTTCATTTTTTTGACAATGCGTTTTTGCATAGGCTAAATTTCAGCAACGTTCTTTCACACTACATCAATACTGCCGTGCTAAGCGCAAAAGTCGTATCTGCAGCTGAGGTCAAACCAAGAAACTGCTATTTAAAGTTTTACGCCTCCATGTATTTTATCCAGATTTCACTTTTTAAGATTTTTTAAAAAAAATAGTTCCAATTCACAAATGAAAATAAAACATTGCATAGGGGTAAAACATGTTATCAAGAACCACCTCGTGACAATAACTCAATTTTGACAAAAAGTGTAGATACCACTTTTGTGCTTAGCACGGCAGAATAGATGTTTAGTATCACATCCATGAGATTTGCATATTAAATATCGCAGAAAATTAAAGCATTTTATAGTTCAAATCTATCATAGGGGGCTCCTGTATCTCTTTTCAATTTATGCCAATTTTTGAATTCTACACGGGGTTCAGTCTATTTAAGTGTCAAAAAAGTTCGAAGGTAAAGTGCAGCAATTGCAAATTTTTCATTTTTATTTATTTATTTATTTATTTATTTATTTATTATTATTATTATTTGCATTTTTTACTGAAGTTTCATTGTACAAATTAGCTTATTTGGTTTTCGCAAAAAATAAAGCGCGAAAAAAAAAAAAAACCTCCAAATTCAAACGATTCTTAATTGTTCGTCTGAAATCCAAACTGCGTTTCTTTCAACATCTCAAAAACTAATTTCTGTAGATACGGTCTCCCCACAGCAGTTTAGTGCTCTACCATTTTTTTTTTTTTTTTTTTTTTTGCGCAAACTAAGCCCTAACATAAAATATCATATCATGGTTGCGTGTTGCAATCAAGTACCGCTGGTATTCCTTATAATAGATAGAAAAAAGCCTAATGGAAGGTTAAACTTTGCTTTTCATCCTATGTTGAATATTGATTTCTAATATATAAAAAAATATTTAAACGAGTTGATGTGTGCATCACATGACTTCCTTTTACTCCAATTTAATGTCATTTTCTCATTATTGGCAGTTTTAATGTGATTCAATGGTTTACTCTCTAAATATCACCAACAGTGACCAAATAGAAACCAGATTTAAAAAAATAATAAAAAAAAAACGCCAAATTTGTCGCCAAGCTGGCGACAAAACTTGCCAATCAAAAGACTGGCGATATATCGCCAAGTGTCCGCCAAATTATAACACTACTTGAGTTTACATTGAAATTAACAATGATTTCCCCCTAAAAAGGAGCAAAAGACCCCCTTTGGATCATACGAATGTAACCAAAAAAGAACTAGAACCCACTAGGAGTCTACATACTAAATTTCAACTTTCTAGAACATACCGTTCTTGAGTTATGCGACATATATACGCACGTACGCACATCCGCACATACATACATTACGTACATACAGACGTCACGAGAAAACTCGTTGTAATTAACTCGGGGATCGTCAAAATGGATATTTCGGGTGTCTGTACGTGCCTAGGCACTTATCCACGTGTGGTCGGGTTGAAAAAAAAACTCAACGTTCATTTGGGGGTGAGCAAAATGGAAATTAAGGCCGATTTTTTGGGAGAAAATTGTTTCGCGTATACAATATTTCCTTTTTTGTAAAAAGAAGTAAAAAGTTTTGACCCCGTGAAATTTCCTTGCATTATTATTTCTTCCTTTTTTTTACAAAACACCAGAACCCCATTCCCGCTAGGTGGGAGTCAAGGTAGGGGGGAGGGAATAACTCCCGACTAAGTCCAGGAAATATAGTTAATATCCAAGCATCGAAATATATTTGACTATCTATGATTAACAAATACTATTCTAAGGCTGAGGGTATTATTACACAACAATGTTTAAACACACGAAGAATGCTCCTGCCCCTCCCCCCCCCCCTCCTCCAGCCACAAAATCAAAAATTAGAAAAAAAATGTTGGATAAAATATTGTTAAAAGCTGAAAGGTTCGGAGTTTTTTCTTCAGCCAATTTTAATCCAAAAAAATAATTTAATGAAGCATCAATAGATAAAATTGGGCAAGTAAGAAGTCAAATTTCGCTAGTGCATCCTATGATGAATGTCGATTTCTAGCTAAAGAAAAGTCAAAAAAAAAAAAAAGAGAAAAAATTGTCCCCATAGAAGTTCCTCTCACTATTATTTCATTTAGTTTTTATTGCAAAACATCACCTCGGAACGTCTTATCTCGTATTACAGGACTAAGATCGTGCGTAGGAGGTACTGGCATGAGAGCAAAAAAACAGTAGCATCTAGTCCCGGGGAAAAAAGGATTTTCTCTTCCACCCCTAGATTAGAAAAAAAAAGAGGGAAGAACTTTCTCTCTCCGTTGATAGGAGCACACCCCCAGGGAGGTTGTTATTGCGATGCTCAAAAGAAAAGAATACGAACATAGATAAGGAGGCTGAGGCAAAAGAAGTTTATGAGGAAGAAAAGGGATTTCTGGGGGAAAAGTCAGAAGGGAAATATAGCGATGGTCTTGTTTCTACGAACTGGAAATGAAATTCTTGACTGTGTGGTGCTTTTTTTTTCTGTAGAGCCGTATATTTTATTACATGCTTGTGGTACCCGCACGGCTTTGCCCGTAGTAGAAAATTAAAAGGTCTTTTGTTTCGCCTGTATGTTTACAAATAATGGATGATGAATTTCTCGCCAATTTGCTATGTTAAATAGCTTCTTTCAACAAATATCTCCTCTGGTCTGAACTTCTTCAAAATTGGCAGGAAATCTGGGACACTGCAGAAACTGGTCGGAGAGTTCATGATTTCCTGCCAAAAGTAAAACTAAAACAACGCAGCAAACATCCAGTAGAAGTACAATTTCTAAGTGCACATGGACCATTTCCATCGTATCTACACAGATTTAAGTTAATTAGCTCACCATTATGTGTATGCAGTCAACCCGGAACCCCTGAACATTACATATTCAACTGTCCTCTAACCAGCTCTTTCCATTGCACTTATAATTCCAACTTTTCTTTCTCCAAAAATATTTCACACATTCTATCTCATCCAGTTACACGCAAGAATATCCATAAAATAATGTCGCTGCTCATTTCTCAAGCAGATGACTTTAAATATCCAGCCTAAAAACTTTCAAAACTGCGTGTTTACATTGTATTTAACAGCCATCCCAGTCTTATTTAGCTTCTTCACTTGTAAATTAGTTCTTTTTATTGTTTGTTATCTTATTATTGTTAATGGTTTTTGTAATCATCAAAATTGTTCCGGCGAGTGTCGCTCGTGATCTGTTATGTCCCCCCCCCAGTCACCACATCCGGATAAACCCTCACCGGGGTTGGTACGGTGGTGATTGGTGGGGTTTAAATAAATAAATAAATGTTAAATGGCTCGTCCATGTTACGGTTCCACGTTATGATAATTCCGTAATTTACAATTCCACGTTGTGATCATTTGCTCGGTAAAATTTTCTCAAAATTAGAACAGAAGAAGAAAAAAAATCGAATTTTTGAAAAGTCGCTTTGAGGTGCACAACCTCGTGCTACAAACTAACTGTGTGCCAAATTTCATGAAAATCGGCCGAAAGGTCTAGGCG
This sequence comes from Uloborus diversus, assembly GCF_026930045.1. Classification (NCBI taxonomy): domain Eukaryota; kingdom Metazoa; phylum Arthropoda; class Arachnida; order Araneae; family Uloboridae; genus Uloborus; species Uloborus diversus. The sequence continues at coordinate 254,741,761 of NC_072731.1, forward strand.
CTATGCACGTCACAGACATGCAGACATCATCCGGACAGGCTTTCAGCTTTATTATTAGTAATAATAATAACTAGTAGTACCCGCATGGCTTTGCCCGTAATAGAAAAATTAAAAGGTCTTTTGGTTCGCCAGTATATTTACAAATAATGTATGGTGAATTTTCTCGCCAATTGACTTGTACCCATGTTACGTTTCCACGTTTTGATAATTTCGTATCTCGCCAATTGACTTGTGCCCATGTTACGGTTCCCCGTTATGATAATTTCGTAATTTACTCATCCATCTTATGAAATTTTTGTTCTTAAAATTGGAATAGAAAAAGAACCACATCGAAATTTTGAAAAATCGCTTCGAGGTGCACACCCCATGCTACAAACTAACTTTGTGCCAAATGACATGAAAATCGGCCGAACGGTCTAGGCGCTATGCGCGTCACAGACATCCTCCGGCCAGACTTTCAGCTTTATTATTAGTAAAATAAAATAAAAAAAAAGAAGATAAAGATTGTAATCAGAGCTGCGGAAACGGACGCAAAACGACCGACTTCGACTTCCGGAATTTTAAACACCGACTCCGACTCTTTTACTTCTAAATCAGTCCGACTGCAACTGTGAAGTTATTACATAATCAACATGCGTAAGGGGCTGTCCGTATTTGACGTCACACTTTTTTTCAACATTTTTGATCCCCCTCTTTTTTTACTTCCTTTTACAAAAAAAGGAAGCATTGTATTCGCAAAAACAATTTCACGTGACGTCCGTATGTACGTATGTGCGTATGTATGTCGCATAACACAAGAACGGTAGGTCCTAGAAAATGGAAGTTTGGTACGTAGACTCCTAGTGGGGTCCAGTTGTGCACCTCCCCTTTTAGTTGCATTCGGATGTTCCAAAGAGAGTCTTTTACACCTTTTTGGTGGGAAATCAATGTTAATTTCAATGCAAACTCAAGTGGAGTTATAATTTATGCAAACACTTGGTAATATATCGCCAAGCTTTTGGTCGCCAAGTTTTGTCGCCAACTTGGCGACAAATTTGGCGTTTTTTTTTTAAATCTGGTTTTAATTTAGTCATTGTTGGTAATATTTAGAGACTTAACTATTGAATCACATTAAATCACATTGCCAATAGTGGGGCAATAACTTTTAATTGGTGTAAAAGAAGTCACGTGATGCTCACATGAGCTCGTTTGTCACAAAGTTTCACAAGGTTAGAAACTCTTAATTGATCAGAACTAATATCAACAAAAACTTTCGGAAGAAACAAACTCGGCAATAATTTCCACCAGTTGTATTTGTTGAGGTTACCCACTGGAAAAATGTCCACTAACCCGTTATTCGTGAGAAAGAATTTCGGACCGCATAAAATGAGAATGAGTCAGCAGCCCTGCCAGACACTACAACACAGTGATTGAGACAGTTGTCTGTTTCCATCAGGAAGGGGTTGGATGGGAACGATAAACAATGCTGAGTGTGAGCATTATTCGTTTAACTTCTTCCTAATGAGCAACTTTATCGAAGTTGTATCTCTCAGTGGGAGTTTATAATGAATGTTTTCAAAGATCTCTTAAATTAAAGAAAACTAGCTGATGTGTGCATCACATGACTTCCTTTTACTCCAATTTAATGTCATTTTCTCATTATTGGGAGTTTTAATATGATTCAATAGTTTACTCTCTAAATATCACCAACAGTGGCCAAATTGAAACCAGATTTTAAAAAAAATTAATGATAATTTAAAAAAAGAAAAATCGCCAAATTTATCGCCAAGTTGGCGAAAAAACTTGGCGACCAAAAGAGTGGCGATATATCACCAAGTGTCCGCCAAATTATAACACCACTTGAGTTTACATCGAAATTAACAATGATTCCCCCCCAAAAAGGGGCAAAAGACCCCCTTTGGAGCATCCGAATGCAACCAAAAAAGAAGGTGCACAACTAGACCCCACTAGGAGTCTACGTACCAAATTTCAACTTTCTAGGACATTCCGTTCTTGAGTTATGCGAGATACATACACACATACCCACATATGTACATACATACGTACATACAGACGTCACGAGAAAACTCGATGTAATTAACTCGGGGATCGTCAAAATGGATATTTCGGGTGTCGGTACGTTCCTAGGCACATATCCACGTGTGGTCGGGTTGTAAAATAAACTCAACATTCATTCGGGGGAGAGCAAAATGGAAATTAAGGCCGATTTTTGAGTGAAAGTTTTTTCGCGAATACAATACTTCCTTTTTTTGTAAAAGGAAGTAAAAAAAAAAAAAAACAGAAAATCGTAATTTTTGGACCCGCTTTCGTAGCGTCGTAGTTTAAAGCTGTAATTCGTAGAAATTACGATTTTTTCGTAGCAGTTGGCAGCTCTGGTAATCGTAATAGAATACGTATACACTCAAAAGTCGTCATTTCTAACACACACGAACGCATGCGCGTATTTAAAGTGAGCACTTGCTTTTGCATTTCATGTTTCTTTTAACAAAAGTATTCGACATTTTTTTTTCTGGCACAGTAAACGAAAAGGTGTTTATGTTTCAGTGAAGGATGTAAGAAAGGAAAACATTAAGACCTACCTTGAAAATCAATACCTAGTTATATGTAAATGCATTTTAATCACACATTAAATATAAAATCAGTACTTTTCCACAAAGTTAAAATAAGAACACAAAAATAAGAGCTTCTTCAAAAATAAAACTAATTCCAATTAATTTGTCTTGTTTTTTAAAATCTTAGAATTTTACAAATTCAAGACTAAAGTACTTCCAAAATAAAACTAATTCCAATTAAATTGTCCTGTTTTCCAAGTCTTAGAATTTTACAAATTTAAGAATAAAGTACTTCTTAAAAAATAAAACTAATACCAATTAATTTATCCCGTCTTCAAATCTTAGAATTTTACAAATTTCACGATAGAAACAAAATACCACGAGAAAATAAAACACACACACACATATCAACCAGCCATGACTTGAATCTTTGAAAAGAAATCGTCTGTGCTTCTTTCCAGGAAAATGAAAAGAATGAAATTCCGAGAATTGACATCTAACTCATTATTTTAGTCATTGATTGCAGACGACTGAAGTTAAAAGTCTCAAGTTTCTCCGACGTCCCTGCAGCGTATTTCATTATTCACTCTTGATAAAGACGATAAGAAAAACAACCGCACCCCTGCCTTCGATGAAAGAAACAACGTCAGAGTTTTATATTCGAGCAGCCTTAGCTCTTTAAGAGGGAAAAAAACTTAACCCCTATTTTTAAATCTTTTTTAAAAAAAAAAAAGAGCCGTGTAAGGAAAAAAAAAATCCGCCCACTTGAGGGGGAAAACTTTCATTCAGTGTGGAGAAAAAAAAAATCTTATCGATCTCGCATATTTCTCCAGCAAAAATAATAATAAAACTATATATAATAATAACATACAGAGAAAAAAAGGGCTCTTGTACTAATACTCTATACCTTGTTAGCTGTTGCTATGGTAGCAAAATTCTCCGCTCCACCCTCGTAGAAATTTTTTTCCCGAGATTTTTTTTTTCTACATTCCATTTTTTTGCCTCTCCTCTCTGCGAATTGCTTCCCTCTATCAACCCCGCCGACAAAGATGACATAATTATTGCCCGGGCCCTCTTCGATACCGCAGTCCAAACATTCATTATCCGCCATTAATGGTCACAATCTTTTTAAGTGTATACAGTGAAACCGACAAAGTTGAAAAACCCTTGTAAGTTGACCACCTGTCTAAGTTGACCGTTATTTTCAGGCACAGAATTAGATCTATACAGTGAAACTTGTGTAAGTTGACCACCTGCGGTGCACTGTTTTAGTGGTCAACTTACAGAGGTTGATTTATATGATAAGGGCTAATTCCTTGCATGAAAAAAGCTGTCAACTTACAAGGGTGGTCAACTTTACAGGTTTTACTGTATCATAGAATTCAATTTCTATAAGTTAACCACTAAAGTAGTGCACCGCAAGTGGTCATCTTATACAATAAAACCTGCAAAGTTGACCACCCTTGTAAGTTGACCACCTGTGTAAGTTGACAGCTTTTTTCATGCACGGAATGAGCCCTTATCATATAAATCAACTTCTGTAAGTTGACCACCTGTTTAAGTTGACAACTAAATTAGTGCACCGCAGGTGGTCAACATACACAGGTTTCACTGTACAGGTTTCACTGTAATCAGAATGATGCCGGTTAATTGCGGGAGTTCTCTGTACTCTCTTATTTTTGAGAGAAGGCAAAGAAATGATGCCATTTTATTTGAAAAAAATATGAAACATATACAGTGAAACCTGTGTATGTTGACCACCTGCGGTGCACTGCTTTAGTGGTCAACTTAAACAGGTGGTCAACTCACAGAGGTTGATTTATATGATAAGGGCTCATTCCGTGCATGAAAAAAGCTGTCAACTTAGACAGATCGTCAACTTACAAGGGTGGTCAACTTAACAGGTTTTACTGTACATTTAAAAACATCATCCAATTAAAACTGAATAAATATTTTTGTTCCAGAAAAGTAAAATAAAAATAACAACGTATAATTGCTCAAAAAATTGCAGATTATTGCGTACACGTGTTTCGCGCTTACAAGGAGCCCCCTTTTCATTCCAAAAGAAGTGAGCTTAAGGATAACCCTGAAACAAGTGTATGCAGTGATCTGTCATTTTTGTGCAATTATACGTTGTAATTTTTTTATTTTTACTTATCATACAATTATTTCTTTTTTATCTTGAGTTCCTAATACAATACATATGATTATGATTTTTCTCCCTTCATCACCAATGATTTAAATGGTAGGTTCAACTTTTTTTTTCCAAGCTAAAATCAGCGTCTTAACATTTTATTGAGGAGTCTACGTACAAAGTTTCAACTTTCTAGGACATACCGTTCTTGCGTTATGCGACATACATACGCACGTACATGCAGACGTCACGAGAAAACTCGTTGTTTTTTTTCTCGGGAATCGTCAAAATGGTTATTTCGCGTGTCTACACGTTCTTAGGCGTGAATACTTGTGATCGAGACGAAAAAAAAAAAAAAAAAACTTTCATTCGGGGGTGAGCAAAATGGAAATTAAGGTCGATTTTTGCGTGAAAGTTTTTTCGCAAATACAATACTTCCTTTTTTGTAAAAGGAAGTAAAAAGACCTTCATGACTTGTTCTCAGGATTTATGACTTATTCCTATCTATTTTTTTATTTATTTATTTATTTATTTATTTATTTATTTATTATTATTATTATTATTATTATTATTTTGACTACTGGGTGTTAAAGGGATTTTTCCAAGAAAGGATTAGCTGAGCTAGTAGGAGTAATTTAACAGAATGTTTATGAATCACATGAGTATTGCTCGTTACATCCGGGATTTTCAACTACAAAAGCGAGTTATGTTAATACAGGCTTACCCATTGCTCAAATTAAACATTTTTAATTTCCTCGTTGAATCCGGGCCCTCGTGAAATCAGGGCTCTTCATAAGCGAGTTCAACTGCATTACGTAAACTTGACACTGTGTCTCATAAAACTGCCTCTTTTTTCCCTTAAGCTAAGATTGGTCAAAATTTCTGTAGAAATAGAGAATTTCGTAACAGAATACTCGGGACAAGACTTTGAGTACCTTCTAACTACCCATTAATGATTAGGGGCTGAGTATTCACTCGAAGATACAGGAAGCTTAACACATTGATTACAGCGCAACAAAAGTTACTGATGTCATTTGCAATGCGAAAAATTGAATAGGGAACTAGGCTGGACTACAGCCGCTATATAGATACTATAGGCCGGTGCATCAGCTTAAGTTTAGCCATTTTGGATCGGATTTTTCATTTCTCCAGAGCTAGTGTTACGAAAGAAAAGTTTCGTGTTTCGCCAAATTAGCCTAAAATTATATTTTATTTAATAAACAATTCACCTGCCGCTAATAATCGCTCTCAGTGAATAATCACCAAACGCGATTACTCGCCTGTGAAGGCAACCACTCAAACACGCGCTCTGATCCAAAAAGGCAATTCTTAAGCCGATGCGTCGGCTCGTATATATAGGGGCCTTAGGCTGGACACTTAACCAAAAGAGATGATTATTAGAGGGAACAGCAAAGTATTATTTAGGCTTAGGAATAAGAAAAGACCGAGAAAGAGACCACAGTGTCGTTGGAGAGGTGTGACTGTTAAATTTATAGGAGCGAAGTGGAAACGGATTGGTCAAAACAGGGCATATATAGTGGAATCATCTAGAAGCCTCTAGCAGTAGATTAATAAAAGCTGACTATGATGATGATAATTATGATACGAATTATTTTTACCTATTTATCTTTACACCCAAAGGCTCACTATTTTGCACTGAAAAAGCGTTCCTTGAAACCCCGAAACACGTGTATGCAGTAATTTTCTAATTTTGCACGATAAAACCTTGTTTATTTCCTTTTACTTCTCTGCACAAATGCATTTATTTATTTATTCAAAGTTTATTGAATTTAACTATTTTCAGAAAAGTCGGCTGGTGGCGTGATGGTAAGGCGCTGGCTGTCTACGCCTTAGACCCGGGTACTGACCTGGGGTGGCCATTTGGTGGATTTTGGAGATGCAGAAAATCATCAGTGCCTATTACGTATCATTACGCGGCATGTAAAAGATCCCTTGGGTATTTATTTGGCTTTGAATTCCCCCGGCAAAATTAAATTCCTAGTGCAAGTTCGCATCGAAGAGAGACCAGGTGCCTCCATTTGGTGAAAACTGGGCGTCAAAATGACTTGTGTCATGCATCAGCGTCTTAATGGTGTCACATGAAAGACTGATGCCTTGTCGGGGAGCGCGCTAGGTCTGGTAAAGGCCAAATGCCCTTTTACACAGCACACCAAAAACAACTATTTTCAGAAAATTACAAATTTTTTCATCTGAAATATTCTCCGAAATATTCGCAATGATTTTCGTAATTTGTTATCGTGGGCATAAATGGCAGCCGAAATTCTGCCTTCGTCAGAAGACATTAACAGACTTTGACTTGTGGCGGCTAGCAACCATTTCTCCACTATAACCTTCGGTGAAAAGGGAACGGGGTGGGAATAAAGTTACAGTGATTTCCCCCCCCCCAGAATTACGGTAAAATTTCACATGGAAGGGAGGTAAAAGTCATTTACCCAATTTGTTTACTTTTACTTCATCCTTAGCAGGTAGTGGAGCCAAATTCTCGGCTGAAAAGCCAAGATCTTTTATTAATAATGTTATTATTATAGTGTTTATTAAGCGGGAAATATGGAAAGAAGAAACGTTGATGAAAGGAATTTCAAAGGAACTTTTTGATTTTCTGAAAACATGAAAGAAAAAGAAAAAATTTTGCTCGTGGCTTTCATTTATGCTATAAAAAGTACATGTTTATAAATACAGATTGCTATAAAATTTACTTTTATCACGAAATGTAACAACGAAAACAATTTCTGGATAAATAATTATGGAGAAATAATTATCAATAAAAACATTTTTAGCATTGTTGTCAATTATTAAGTAAATTTGTCATCTCTCTTACCAAAATATTCTTTCGCGTGTACAATTTCTTTAATAACTTCTTTAAACTATATTATGAAAATAGCAACAATTTAAACAAAAGTAGTTCGCTCGTGTTTAAATAGTGTCACGTAAAAGCTTCAAATTTTAGTACTTATTTTTTCTTTTCAAAATTTTTGTCATAAAATACTGTTTAGTGAAAACCAACGAATAGGTTATTAAAAGTGCGTACAGTGTGAAAATTCTTAAACAGAAGTGAAATAAATAACTTTGTAATAAGAAGTAAAATGTTTAGCTTTCGCAAACATTTTGCAAACAATTCTAAAAAGTTGCATAGGGGAGTGTGGCCCAAAGCGGTTAGGTTTTTGAAGAACGCTCAAAAATTGTAGTTATTGGATTTTTATCGCAACAATTTCGGTTTTACTTCCTAGCAAGGTTCTTGAACTTCAAAATAAAAAGTGATTTTTGTGTTATTTCAAACCCAATATTTATTTATTATCAATTTTTACAAACATTTGAAAAACTCGCTTTGCCCTACCAGTGAGCCCAAAGCGGGTAAGCTTAATTAATTGTAGTTTGGTAAAGTTGACAATCAAATATGAAATTATTAATGATTAAAATAGTTGACTAGCTACCTGCCATTACATAAAAAAATATAGAACAGTTGTACTTATCCAATTTAAAGTCAGAACGCTTGTTGATAAAACATAAAGAAATCACTGATTAATTCAATAGACAAAATAATTGCCATCCTAAAAAATAACTTTTTAAAGTTATAATGGAGTGGTTTCCTTCAGTCAAAAGTACTACTTTTAGTCATTGAAATGGATAGAATGAGCAAAAAAAAAAAAAAAAAAAATATCATGGACACAGAAAATGCTTTCATTTTCCCAACAGTTTTTTTTAAATTAATTTTTTTTAAATATTCGATTTTTCAAACAACAAGGCACAGTCTTGATGACGTCACAAATGATGCACTTTGCCGCATCTTTCTATTATGTTTCCACGTTATGACAATCAAGCAGCGAGTTAAAATTACGCTCTACGCTTGCTATCAACCCTATCGTTGCCAATGAACGTGAGTAAAGATGCGAAACAAATATTTTGTTCTGTGAATGGCAACATTGAATGGCATTTTATCATTTGTGATGTCATCTGGCAGAAGCATAAATAATAAAAGCGCACCGATTTAAGTAATTTTTTAAAAATATTAAACTTAAACAAATTATTTAAAAAATGTCATATTCAATGTTTTTAAACATGCTCTTTCAGAAAAAAACAGTTTTAAAATTTTGGAAACAACCCCATTATCCTATTGAAATCGAAAATCTAAGTCAGCACACGAATCAAGAAATTATAAATAAATACATGATTAAATCCTATACCCGCTTTGTCCGACCCTCTTTGCTCAAAAGCACGTTTTTTATTTCAATTATTATAACCTTAAATTTAAATAAGAAACAAACGAAATGACTATCGCAGTTTGTAGGTGGGTTTACCATGGTGTCAGAATAACGTAATGTTATTGGCAATAATAATAAAAAAAATAATAATAATAAGCTGGTCTTCGACTAATCATAAGTTACAAAACTTCATTTTTTTTTAAAGAAATGCATCATTTTTTTAATTTTAAGCCTTGTTGTCCCATGCCACTTCACTGCTGCTTCGCTGGGACTGATAAAAACTCGGGGATGTTCATGTAAACACGACATATGTATGCGTCACCGCTTGCACATCATGGGGGGTAGGGCATACGAAAGACTACCGGCTTTGGGCAACCTTCCCGCTTTGGGCCACCCTCATCTACATGTCTTTTAAAGGTCAAAAGTTAGTCGGATTTGTTTTTAACCATGAGCTTATTTCGTTTTGTAAGAGAGATTCCCTGCAACCTCAAAACGTGTGTATGAAATTCTTACTGTTATTTGTGCATTTTTACATTTTATTTTTTAAATAACAGAATGATAAGTAGAAGGTATAAAGACAAAATGAGCATATTAAAATGAAAGCAATTTAAATAGCTATACTATTACAATTTTACAGTTTGGTCATTTCTGATTACAAATGACAAAATATTACGTTTCATTAAAATTCAGCTTTGATGCAGAATATTTTTTGAACGTTATCAGCCCTTTTTTAGAATGTGATTGGATAATATTTCAAATCGGTGACAGCAAGCAAAAATTGACTTGGAAAACAAAAGCTTTTTTTAATTTATTAGTAATTTGTTACTATTTATTCAATTTATTTTTTATTTACTCTGATAAGCATATAATTTTCAATGAATTAACAATATCCTGTTTTAAATTGTGTGTTAGTTACATTTCTTAATATTTTTATTTCATGCAATGAAATCGAAGTATTGAAATATTGTTTTATTACTTTTTAAGTATTTTTTTTTTAATTTTGCAAAAAAATTTAAAAATATCTTGTTAAGAAATGCATTAAAATTCATTCAATGTCATATTACTTTTATGTTTACATGCTTTCATAAACCATACCCTTATTTTCATAGCGTAGTGTGTGGTATATTTTCCAATCTTAATAAGTCATCATCAATTTTCGCCATTAAATCTGTAACTGAAAATGATTGGTGTGAATTTACTGTACAGAATTAGTGGTGAACACTAAACAAAGAGTAAAAGAGCTTGTCTTAACATTTTAAAAAGCTTTGCGATATATTTCTTTTAATATTTCCGGTACACGCGGAAAGACTTCCCCCAAACCGCTGCAACTCGCGCCCCTGTACATCTACTTTTGTAGCATTGACACTAATATTGCAGAAAGTGACCTTTACCATGTTGTAAGAAACTTGACGATTTCCGCGGAAAAAAAACTTTTGTGCTTAAGTCACAAATTGCGTAATATTTTACAAAACTATTGTCAAAATTGACAATGATTTTAGAAATGTGTAATAATAATTTTCTTAATTCACTAAATAATAATTTTCTTTTGGCTTAAAAAGAGCAACATTATTTTTTTATTTCGCAATTACACGTTTTAACATTAAAACTTAATGCATTTTATAATCAATTGTATCTCCTTTGACATTAATTTTGTACACTAACGACATTTTTTGAAGAAGCTTTCTTTTTTTATTAGCATAAAAATTGTCTCATAAATTACATGTTAAATCTTTTCAATGATTAATTAATATTTCACATCAATATTTAATAGATTAGATATCTTATTCATCATACTTTTGTGTCTGCTTTTCGTACATATTTAATGCATTTATTTAATCTTTTATTTTATAATTACTAAATTTTATTTTCAATTCCTTCTTTTAAAACGAACTACTTTTATTGTGAGACAAGACCACAAAAACTGCAAATAACTTGTGCTTTACTAACCTTGTTTTTATCAATTCATTTTCAACAAAAAAGTTTTTTTTTCTTACCATTACATTTATAAAAATAACAAAAACTAGAACCAAAGAATTTAATTATGCTGCATTTTTAAATTTTATTTTTGTTTTTGAAAGTGTAAATAGAATCAATCAAAGATAAAGACGAATTCTAAATTTGAATATAATTGCGTGTTCTAACTGAAATAATGTGTGATTCGTTAACAACTGAAGTGAAATTGAAAACTTATTGAAGGTGTCGTTATCAATTTCTAAATGTTATCATCGTCGTTGTAATAATTATTACCATCAACGTCATTATCATCATCATCATTATTGTTATTATTATTTATCGTTTTCCATATTTAAATATAATTGCGTGTTCTAACTGAAATAATGTGTGATTCGTTTTCAACTGAACAAAATGTTGAAAACTTATTGAAGGTGTCGTTATCATTTCTAAATTTTATCATCATCGTTGTAATAATTATTACCATCAACGTCATTATCATCATCATCATTGTTGTTATTATTATTTATCGTTTTCCATCCTTTTATCGTTTTTTTTTTTGTACATTTTTAGTATAAAAACTTCTGCCTCCTAACAATTGCGTTGAAAGATAATCCCAGGACTTAATAACAATCCTATCAAAGAAAAAAAAGCGAACCCGTGGGGGAAATAAAGAAAAGGCATAATTCGCCAACAGAATAATGGACAATGGAATTACCAAAGCACGCCTAGAACATTTAAACAGTCACACGACACGAACATGACGCATCGGTCAAAAAGAGCGTACACCAGAAAAGATGCCGCAATCAGACACTTTAAACCACTTGCTGTCAATTTCATTGTTTTCTATATATGGCCGTGGAACGCATTCGTATCTAAAGATGAAGATATGGAACATTCCTCGGCGATATGCTCTCCGAAGTTTGTGGTAGCTGAGGAAAGAGAGGTTTGAATCAAAACAAATAAAAGGGTTGGAGAAAAGTAAGGGAGATATTTTACGTAATATTATAGGGATGATCAAAAGGGGGGGAGGGTATCGTGGGGCAAACTACGCCGCTGAAATTTTTAAGGACTGTTTTTAGGCCTTCCCCTACTATATGGAGGTGCACCCAATTAATGTTTAAAACAATAAGGTTGTTTCCTTCAGTCAAAAGTAGTACTTTTAGTCACTGAAATTGATAGAATAAGCAAAAGAAAAAATAACATGGACCCAAAAATTTCTTTTATTTTCCCAACAGTTATTTTTTAATTAATTTTTTTAAATGTCCGATTTTTCAAGCAAGGCGTGGTTTAGATGACGTCACAAATGATGCTTTTTGGCGCATCTTTGTACAGCGTTTCCACGTTATTATAATCAAGAAGAGAATTAAAATTGCGCTCTACGCTTGCTATCAACCCTATCGTTGCCAATACACGTGAGTAAAGATGCGAACTAAATATTTTGCTCTGTGAATGGCAATACAGAATGGTATTTCATCATTTGTGATGTCATCGGCAAGAAATGTAAACAATAAAAGCTAACCGATTTAAGTATTTTTTTAAAAAATATTAAACTTAAACAAATTATTTGAAAAATTTTTAGATCCTATGTTTTTAAGCACGTTCTTTCAGAAAAAAAATACTCTTATAATATTGGAAATGACCCCATTAGATGTGACTTTTTTTTCTAAATATGAACATATTTCACATCTCACGTTATATGTAGATGAAATTCAAAGTATTATTATTATTCGTATTATTTTCTACAAACATCAAAACTGCCGTGTGCATGTAAACGGCAGTATCTACAGAAATGAGTTTTTTAGATATTTGAAGAAATGCGTGTTGGATTCAATTCTAACAATAGGAAAGTAATGGAATTAAACGTTTTTTTCGCGCTTTTTTTTTTCATCGGAAACCAAATAAGCGAGCTTGTACAATAAACGATAACGTACAAAAATGCAAAAAAAAAAAAAAAAATGAAAAATGAAAAATTTTCAGCTACTGCCCTTTACCTGCACACGGCAGAATACTTAAACTCTTTAAACAGTCCAAGTATCCTTTTTGGGGGGGGGAGGCTGGATCCTCTTGCTTGGGGAGGAATGGATACTCTTGAATATTGTGTATTGAGTTGTACATTGACCCCTTTCCTCTGAACTAATTAGGAATGAAGAGGGTTTGTATTAGCAAATAGTGCGGATTATATAATGCATAATGCTGCTGAATTACATTGGGGGAAAAAAAACTCTGTCCGTATCAAAATTGGTAACTATTATCTTTTCTTGTCGATTTCCAATTTTTCTTAATCATCTTTGTGATTTTTCTTGAACAATGTTCAAAGTGGTGTTCTTTATTTTTATTTTTTTTTCTCCACAAAGTTGATGTTGAAAGCAATTCTGATATGAGTCATAACATTGCACACAACGAAATTCCGCACACCGTACGTCTGTAATAAAAGTCCTGTGCAACTGTGCACAGTTTCAGACTTCAAAAGTCACACCCTCCCCTGAACTCTCGGATTTTACATAAATAGTCAATCCTAATGCTGTAGTCTATAAAAATATGTGAGTGGGAAAAAAAGGCGGAAACCGAAAAATTTCCGAGAAACAGTTGTCGAAATCTTTGTATTCTCAATGACGCACCAAGGGCCTTTGGTGTCAACCCTCCCTCCGAGAACCCTCGACTTAAACGCATATTGTCAATTCTATTACGGTAGTTCATATACATATATGAGCGGCTACGACTGAAAAAACTCAAACAAAAAGTAATTTCTGTCTGCTCTACCGCGTACTCAAAATCAAAATAAGAAATCTCCCGCTATAATTCCAAGTGATTAAGCACCAATGCATTTCATAAAAGCACTTATCGGCACCAAAAATCTTCTAATGCGATAGATCATCCCATAAGACGAGAAAAACATTGAAATATTTTCCCCCTTCACGACTTCTTAGCTTCTCCGGGGCGAGAATAGAAGCTGGTTTCTCTTCCTTGTCAATAACAACCTGTCCCTTCTGGTGTTGGCATTTCCCCCATATTCGAACATGAGGCAATCAAGGTTTTTCTCGCCACAGGTCCAGAGAGCCTGGAGCCGTTGTAGCAATGGTTCCGCCGTATATGGTCACGCGCGGCTCCCTCCCACTGCTTGACCTTTATGGGTGGGATCCCGTCTTCCAACTTCCTGCTCCGCTCACTCCCTCTGCCACCCCCGCCGTAAGGGGTTGAGGCTGTCGTTGGCCAGATGATTATCCAAAACAGTGCCTTTATTTAGTGATACATGTCGCTCTGTCCTTGTTTCTGCCTTGTTTGTTTTCTTTTCGGGCCTTTTTGACCCTTTTCGAATCACCGAACGTGCCACCAGGTGGGAAAGCCAGAAAAACTACAGTGAAGCACCGTTTATACGTTTTTCTTTTATACGTTTTTATCAATTATACGTTTTTTTGAATTGGTCCCTGTACAGTCTAATGCGGATTAAATTACGCCTATTATACGTTTTTTCATTTGTACGCTTTTTTCATACAGTCCCTTCAAAAATGTATAAACGGTGCTTCACGTGAAGTACCGTTTATATATTTCTCTTTTATACGTTTTTATCAAATATACGTTTTTTGAATTGGTCTCTGAAGAGTCTAATACGCATTAAACTATACCTATTGTACTTTTTTTCATTGGAACGCTTTTTTCATACAGTCCCTTCAAAAACGTATAAACGGTGCTTTACATTCTACTAATGCAAAATGAATAAATCAGGCCTGTCATTTCGAATTTTTCCAGAGGGAGCGAAGCAAGGCCGCAGAGAACCACGGCGGGCCCCTTGTCAATTATGTCGCCGGGTCCCTCTCGTCCCCCCCCCCAAAAAAAAGAAGAAGAAAACGAAAATAAATGGGGGGAAGAATGAAAAGGGGGGGGGAGATCAAACTGCTTACTAGAAAAAAAATTAACTATATTTTATACACCACACCAATAAATACCAAAAGAGTAAATTTTACTTAATCTTTACGTTTTTTCTTATTCGGAATTTTTTCCCCTTTTTCATTCTTCCTTTCTTTTTTTTTCTTTCTCTTCTTCTTTCTTTCTTCTTTTTGCGTTAGTGTCGCCGGGCCCCCCAAGCCTCGAGTCCCTCGTTCCGACTCTCGTCGGGCCTGGAGCGAAGGATGTATACTCAATGCAAATTTTGTTGGAAAACAACAAAAATCACGCCTGCTTTATGTAAAACCATTAATTTTTCAAATCCTGGGGAGAATAAATTCGCCCCCTTGATCCCCCAAATGAAGTCCGGAATGAATTAAAGAATTTCGCTATGAAGTGCGGTATTTTATTGTTTAAGATTTTGCAATTACGTCTTAACTTTATTTAGCTTCTCTTCTTAAAAAGTTTGCTCCATCTTTGGTGTTATGTCCTTCGTTTTCCATCTTTTTGTCTAACTTGGGCCTTCAGAAACATTTTTCTTTTTTCTTTGCAACTCCTGCGCCCAAAAAAAAAAAAACAAGCTAGTCTTCAGGGATTAGATATTTTTCATGGCTGTTCGTGAAACTATGACAAACATTGATTTCTTGTCCCTTTTTGATGATGTTCCTTTTCTATCACATTTAAATTTTATGAAAAGCTAAAGTTACCCTAAAAAACAAATTAATTAATTGACCTCTTCGAGTTGCCTAACGGAGCTATTTATTTATTTATTTTTTAATCTCAAAAGCTACCCAATGTGCTCAAACAACTTTAGAGAATTGAAGACATTTGAGAAAGCAACCACTATCTTTTTTTTTTTTTGATTATAACTACTGTTCCTCACAGTTGATTTTTTCTCCATCATTGGATTTTTTCGCATGTTACTGAACTATGCAATGAAATTATCTCGGGCTTTTGAGGAAACCTGATCAATAGAAAAAATTATAAAGTGCAAGCAAAAAAAAAAGTATCAGTCATTACCCTTCTCCCCAACATCTGATAAGTCGACGATGGGGTAAATTATTTCAATTTTTAAGCTGGGGGTGCCAACCCCTTGCTTAAGAGCAAAGACGTACTCCCCCACGAAGTCCCCCCCCCCCCCAAAAGCAAGAGTCCCCACCAAAAAAGTGAAAAATACCTCTACAAACAAAAACTTCAATGGCGCAGTCTGCGCCATGACCCCCCCCCCCCCCTCTCCCTCTAGGTGGCACCCTGTTTCAAAAAAAATTTGATGAGTAAGTTGTAAAAGAGCTGGCAACCCCTCGAGCGCTACTAGCTTCTCTAAACTACGAGTTAAAGCAAATCTTCCTTTCTTTTAAAAAAAAATTTTGCTTTTAGATATCAAAAATAATGTTTGTTTCATCTTCCTACCGGCAAAAATATATGCAATTAAGAAATTCTAAAAAAATACAGAATCTTATTGATAAAACAGGACCAAAAACCAATCTAGAAAAAGCAAAAAACAAGAGAAAGAAATCGGTATTATAAATAAATATGTATAATAAAGAAACAAAATTGTTTGATTGTTCTTATTTTTGCATTCTGACCTTTGAATGCTTGAAATCAATGTCCTAGAATTAAAAATCAATCAAATATCCTCCATTGTTTCAAATATTTTTGTTTTAGTAACTTGGAAGACTTCATATTTTTTAAACAAAAATCGGGAACATCTTATATGAAATGTTTTTATTTATTTATTTATTTATTTTAATTTTATAATTTTTTTAAAGTATTGCGATCTTTGAAGAAGCACAAATGCTTGAACTTTTCAGAGCAATCTAAAATAGTCTTGATTATGGGAGAAAAAAAAACTGAAATAGCACTGCGTTTTCCTCATAACAAATTGTATTTCACAATGTTTATCACGAAATAATGGCTTAAAAGTGATCACTTGCGCAGAAATTTCAATGATATTCTTCTGTCACTTCATTAATAAAAAATAATTAAAGTAAATTGTCGTTTCTAATGATGTAAAGCTAAGTGATTAAATTGAAAAACAAAGAAAATATTTTAACTGTGAGGGGATTTGGGGCGGTTCAAAAACACGTTTCAGCAATTGCAAAATGCTCCAGTTAACTTGCACCAGTTATAACTCAACACCCGTACAAAAATTCAACAATGCTTGAAATTAAATTGTTGCATATAAAAAAATTTGGGAGCAAAATAGAATATAACATAGTCCGTTTATAGTTTAATCTTGTTCTATTTAACACTGAAAAAAGAAATGAATTAAAATTAGAGAGAAAAACTTGTTTTTGTTCACTGGAAAATCCTCCACTGTAATGCACATGAAAATATGCATTATTTTTTTTACATGAATCTTCAGTTGTTTTATTATAAATTTATGCAACCCCACAGCCTTTTATTTTCTTTTTTGCTTAATTTTGATGGAAAGATTATTCGGGGCTTTCATTATGATACAAACTAAGGTAATATCCCACAGCGTTTGGTGAAAAAAATTATTGCTACCCGCATCACTACACCCTTCATTTGGTTTCATTTCAGTGTTGGGGAAAATTCAATTTAGAGGTTGGTGCATAAACTGCTGTTATGTGACCTTCGCAATACTAAAATAGTTTTTATGATTGAAACCACCACCGAACAGATGTAAACCACGGTCATATCAGGGTCAAATTTGGGTAATAAGCAAAATGAAAACTTATCCTTATACATACATGGCTACTTCTGTGTGTGTGTGTGTGTATGTATGTCCGGGGTAATCTTCAAAACTACTGGACCGATTTTAACCATTTTTTCACCATACATTAGCTACATTATCAGGGAGAAACATAGGCTATAATTTATTCCTAAAAGCCTTAGTTTAAAAACGTTATGATGGAAAACAGTAAATGTCATGCAATTTCTCCGTTAAATGATCAAATATAAAACCCATTGTTACGAAAATTCGTTGTCTAACAGAAATATTAAGAGTAATCATAATGAAAATTTTGAATCAAGACTTCTCCGGAACAAACATGAGTTAAAGTCAAAAAATATTTGGAAACTCTACTTTTTGCATACTTAAGAAAACATAGTAGAGAGCTTTTCTTTTTGTGGTGTGTGTGTGTACTATTTAATTAAATGAAGCGCACGGTTTTTTTTTAGTGATCTTTGCTTTTGTTAGTTTATGTTTGGGAAATTCTTCAAATTTTTATACGCTTCAATTCGTGCTTTCGTTTCTAAATGAATACTCATTCGTTCTTCATACTTATTGCTATTTTACTTTTATGGGTAAGGAAGAAGCTTGATTTTTAATCACGTCAAAGAGGTGTGTTTTGAGTTTTTTCAGTTAAAACAGAAAACGAAAGAAAGTAGCGATTGTTTCTCATAATTATTACTGACCCAGGCAACGCCGACTATTTTTGCTAGTGTTAAATAAAAAGCTTTGATTACGCCACGCTTAGTTTTGACTCGGTATTTTTAATTTGACTTGACTAAATTCTTTACGCCCCCCCACCCCCCAAAAAAAAGAGATATTTTGTTAGTTTAAAATTATTGCTATGCCAGCTGATTATTACTCATAAATATTTATAATTAGAATTGATGTAACTAAATCTCACCCATCATGGAAATGAAACAACCAGTTTCACTCCTTATATATTAGAGTTCTTGTAAGAAACACGATTTGAATCTCATCATACTTGTAAAATGTTTTTGCATTCAAAAATGTAACTGAAGAGTTCAGAAACTAAAATAATCCAGATATCTTCGGTATTCGAAATGCCTAAATGAAGTAGCGAAACTAGCTGTAGTCAACTGGGAAGATCTAAAAAACTCATTCATCCAGCAGTGAACTGATTGATGATGTCACAGGAACTTGAAGTTCATCGAAAACCATCGCCAAATATAAAAATGATTTGTTAGCAGTATAATAAAATTTTTACTACTGTCACTCGAAGATACCAGTATGCAACATGGATTTATATGCACAGTTACACATATTACAACTTTCTTTGCAGTTCTCGAAATTTCTCACTTTTTCCTCAAGGAACTGTCTTTACGCTGAGGTTTCGCAGACTTCAAGACTGAGCAAGAAAATTTCATGAAATATCGAGACTATCGATGATGTTGCTAAGATCCCGACTCTCAAAAATCATTCACAATATAGATTTTATTTTCTCGAACGTGTCTTATTAGCAGAAGTTTTCAATCGCAGACGCTACCCTAAAAACGGACTTTAGAACTTCTCTTAGCAGAGGACTAACTTTTCATTCTTCAAACTAATTTACGTAGTGTCACACATTTTTTCCTTGAATTTTCAGACTGGAGCACTAGCGCAGCCAAAAATACCTTCTGTGGGGGCGGGTGATCAAAAATATCTTTTGAATGGGTTTTTTTTTTTTGGATCAAAAAAACCTTCTAAAGGGGTTATTTTGATCAAAACAGGTCTTTCACATGCATAAACTACTGTATTAAAATTTGCATTTATGTTAAAACCAATGGCTCTGGGGGGTGTTTTCACCTCCAAATCCCCCCCCCCCCCCATTCGCTGCGTCACTGGGCTGAAGACAGCCTTTTGCATATCCAGAAAGGTGCATCATTCCCATTCTTGCAAAGGACTTCCCTTTCCTGAAGACCGATGTATAGTACGACCTTACAAAATTTCCAGACTTTCTCTCTTCTTTCTATAGCGAGGTAGTTGGGATTCCCAACGCCTTCTAGCGAAATGTCCCAGACTTCCCCTCTCCCTTCTTGAGCATAGAGAGGGTGGAGTGTTTAAGTATTCAGGCAGCGAACGACACTGGGCGTCTGCTCGCCGGGTGTCACTCGCAACCGAGAGGGAAGGGGTGTCCAGAGCCTTGAGAATGTGCGTGGGCGCACACATAAAGGGCTTTCATGGGGCGGCACTCCCTTCCTTGTAAAGGGGTTGAAAGAATCGCCCTCTTAAACGTGTCACTCCTTCTCAAAAGGATGAGGGAAATGAGGTTAAATGCGTTTTAGGAACTCGTAAGAGAACGAAGACGAAGGTAACATCTGATTCGGCATTTAAAGCAAGGCTGTCTAATTTTATGTAGTATTATAAGCTTCTTTTCTCGAAAATATTGCTTAAAAGTTAATACTTTTTTCTCTATATGTTGAGCAATTTAATATTCTTTAATTTCAACGGGGACAGTCAGAGAATGACTGACTAGCAGGGCCTCATTACTGAATAGACCAGTGGCGCAGCGAGGGGAGGGGGCGTTGGGAGTGAAAACTCCCCAGAGAGATTGGTTTTAACATGAATGCAAATTCTAATACAGTAGATTATGCATATGAAAAGGTTGTTTTGATCAAAAAAAAAAAAAAAAACCCTTCAGGAGGTATTTTTAATCAAAAAATCTCCATTAGAAGGTATTTTTGATCAAAAAAATCCCTTACCCTCCTGGAGGAATTTTTGATCAAAAAGCCCCCTTCAGAAGGCATTTTTAATCAAAAAAACCCTTCAGAAAGTATTTTTTATCAAAAAAAAAAAAAAAAAAACCTCCAGAAAGTATTTCTGGCTGCCGTTAGTGAAATAGGCCAACTAGGCCGTAACCTAGTGCCCCCCGCTGTTTAGGTGCCCCGAAATGACTAAAATTGTGTTAGCCTATGGCTAATATTGGAAGTCTAGGCGCCGAAAATGAGAGAGAGACTGGCCTTGAGTCCCTCGTATCTTCAACGGGACCTGCTGACTAGGAGACTAAACCTCTATTAGAGTTTCAAGTTATGGCAACACCATATCCACGAAGAATTAGCGATTTTATGCAAACAAACAAAAAAATTTCCGAGCGCAAAAGTCGAGTTTTTATTCAAATAACCGCAATTTGTAAAAACTTTAAATTTACTTCAAATCTGCAGAAACTTCGCTGAAACTTTGGCAGCACTGAACAGAAATATTTGAAGATATTTGCAGTAAATCTGCAGAGTATCTGTAAAATCTAGAATTTCTCATGAAAATTTGTTGTCTTTGACTCCCGCCCTGCTCTCCTTTCAGGCAGCATCACAATATAGAATGGTGGCGAAATTTACTTGAACCAGAGTTATTTCAGAAAGGGAGAAATATTTCTCCAGGGGGAAAAAAAACTCTTCAGTGCAAGGAATGGAAAATTCTCTTTGATGCTAAAAATTATTTTTTAGTGCAAGGAATAGGAAAATTTCCACTTTTGCGGAAAAATATATTTGTCTATGTCAAAGTTGAGTTAATTCACAACGACACTAAAAAATGTTTTTCTGTGCGAGGGATGAACAAACTTTCATTGATGCTATAAATAAATAAATAAATAAATAAAAATAAATAATAAATATATATATATATGGATATATAAATATAAAACATGTTTTTAATGCAAGGGGGGGGGGGGTGGAGATGACGGACGGATAGAGAAAATTTCAGTGTTGCTAAACAAATATTTTTGCAGTGCAAAAGTTGAACTAATTTTCATTGATGATAAAATTCTTTTTTCAGCGCAAAAGTTGAACTAATTTCATTGATGCTAAAAAATAGATTCTGCGCAAAATTTGAACTAATTTTCATTGATGCTAAAATTCCTTTTTCAGCGCAAAAGTTGAACTAATTTCATTGATGCTAAAATATAGATTCTGCGCAAAAGTTGAGCTAATTTTCATTGATGCTGAAATTCCTTTTTCAGCGCAAAAGTTGAGCTAATTTTCACTCATGCTAAAAACCATTTTTTGAATCTAAGGGATATACAAATCCTCACAGATGCTTTGTTCAACAGCAGTGTCAATTACTCGAAGCAATCCTTTGGGCTCTAATTTAAGTGATCCCCAGACATTTAAAAAAAAAAAAAAATAACTAATAACATGGCGTCTTGTAAGATCAGTATCTGATAATGTGATAGCATTTGACGTAAAAACCCTGCACAAAAAGAGAAGTGTTCCCTGGGGATGTTGTGTTGCTCAACCTCTGGGGATAAATTTCGCGGCGGATGCAGCATGCTGTGTTGAGCTATGGACACACAGCGCGAGAGGGAACGAGGGGGCTGAAAAGCTCGAAAGTGAGAGAAATGTTCTCCAATTAGTATCTGGGCATGGAACAGATTTTGAAACCCAGTCACGTGATTTCCGGGCGCTGACCTTGCCGACAAAACGGTGGAAAGTGTGTGTGTGGTGGATTGCAGCCCTCCCCCGTACCTGCTGAGGGTCGCGATAAACAGGAGGTTAGTGACACCATCATGTCCTATAAAATATGTTCGCCAATTTGCAAACCAAATGAGCGGATTTTGATTTCTGAGGCCTCACATCGCTCAAAATTTAAAGATGCCACTATTATGTGTTGGGAAATTTATTTTACCGAAGTTGTTAAATGATAATAACGTTTATTAGTAAACTAAAAAAGTCGCCCGTCAAGGTATGACGGGTGAAAATTGCTTCTACATTTGAACGAAGTCATTGCCTGTTTGGTGATAGTTTGATAGTTGAAATTGTAACCCTAACTCCACTGGATCAGTGTTGCCAGATGGTCAAATCCAGATTTCCCCAATTCCCTTCCAACTTTTCTCCAAAAAGCGATGTTTTCTATCAAAATTCCCCAAATTCAAAAATTATTTTTCCACTAATATTTTCATAAAATTAGTCGACTTCCTCTGATATTTTTGTCGCTTGAATAAAAATTTTTTCCCCAAATAGCCAAATTTTCTTATAAAATTCCCCAACTTTTTTTTCTTCCCATTTTCGCTTTTTTTTTTTTTTAATCTTTTTTTATTTTTACTAATAATAAAGCTGAAAGTCTCTCTGTCCGGATCTCTCTCTCTCTCTCTGTCAGGATCTCTGTGACGCGCATATCACCTAGACTGTTCGACCGATTTTCATGAAATTTGGCAAAGAATTAGTTTGTAGCACGGGGGTGTGCACCTTTAAGCGATTTTTCTAAAATTCGATTTTGTTCTTTTTCTATTCCAATTTTAAGAAGATTTTCCCGAGCAAAATTATCGAAAGATGGACGACTAAATTACCAAGTTATCATAATGCGGAACCGTGACGTGGGCAAACCAATTGGCGAGAAATACATCATGCATTATTTGCAAATATATAGGGAATCAAAATAACTTTTAATTTTCGACTACGGCCAAAGCCGTGCGGGTGCCACTAGTCATAAATACAAGCGCTTGACCGAGACATAAGAAATAACCAAATATTTTTTTTCTACTCGCATTTACTTACTCTGCTTCTGTACGTACATTTAAACTATGATTTTTGTATATATTTATCTAAGAACATTCTTCATCACACTTATTTTTGCCTATTTCACGTATCAACTAGTTACTCACGCAGAACTATTAATGCGAATTCCGCAGCATAATATTCCACATAATGCGAAATGCGAATTCCATAAAGTTGAGCAAAGCTAAATCAATGCTGTTTGATACAAACAATATAACTACCAGATGTCAAGACGCGAATTTAAATACGAAAAAAGTGTTTTTTCCCCAGGTTTTCCCCAAGGAAAAAATTTTTCCCCAAAAAATTCCGCTCAAAACCCATTTCCCCAAAATTTCCCCAGAGAGCACCAGATTTCCCCAAAAGGGGGAAATTTCCCCCAATCTGGCAACACTGCACTGGATGAACCCTAAAATCCAGTAGGTATCGGTTATTGTTGACCATTGTTTCGTTTCTTCATTCCCATGAAATGACAGTCTTACTGTCTGACCACGTATTGTATGGAAAGACAAACACCCGTTTTACAGTCAGAAATGGACGAATCTATTATTTTTTAGCGATGCCAGCTTTTGCAAAAGCAGAGTCTCATTCAAATGAGCGGAATACCGGCATCAAATATTTACTCCCCCCCCCCCCTCATTCAGATAGATTCGTCTTATCTGGACGTTTGAAAATTCCATACAATCCGTGGTCGGACAGTACCAGTAAAATAGTTAAGCTACCGGATTGAGTTCAGCCTTGTCACAATAAAGCCTTTCCCTACCTGTGTTAAACATTACCAAAATATATTATCAAATTATCATGCCGAGTCGCGAGCTTCATTGTTGAAACACGCGGGTTACTCGATAATCGACTATTATTTATACGAGGATATAGTTGGGTTTTAAGGGAAGATTAACTATAAGATTTTCAAGCTAAGTTGATACCGTGAATAATTTATTCTTCGACCGGATGTTTCTGTTTAAATAACAAGTACCTAAACTGAAATAATGTGACTATTTTGATGATAAATACAAGTTATAAAATAGATTTGAATGAATCAATTTGATAAGTTCACGCAAATAAAACGCTTCCAAGACAGTAGCAGTTCTGTAAAGCAAAGGGGTGCAACTGACAAAAATGAAAACTTGAATACAATCAATGCAAATGCAAGAGAATCAACAAACTGTTGCAGTCGATGATGGTAGTAGCAGCCCAGAGAGCTATTATCCATTGACAATTAGAAAGGTTACTTAATAAAAGGGCCCATGATTCGTACATTGCTCTGGTATTCCCCCCCCCCCCTAAGACTCATTCTTTTACAACGTACACTTTTACTTAAAGTTGTTCATTTCATTTTAATAAAGGCAAAATTTCGTTTCTTTGGTAGACTACGTCGGAGATAGTTATAGGATAGGTTATACACACAAGCACATCCGTTTCAACCGTTATCATCCGTCTTCCCCTCATTCTCTATCCCCCCTCCCATCTCTCTCTCCCCCCCTATCTCTCTGGTTTTTTTTTTTTTTTTTTTCGATTTACAATTTATTCTCATGATCATTATTCTACATATTCCACTTTTAAAAAAATCATTGCAGTGAAATTCCGTTACAACGAATACCAATACAATGAAATTTCCGTTTTAACGAACTACATTTTCAGTCCCTATATAACTGTGCCCTTACATTATTTGAATTCCGTTACAACGAACAAAATTTGCAGTCCCTTGAAGTTCGTTGTAACGGGATTTCACTGTATTAACAAACTGAATTTCAAATCTCTTTCGTCATCATTTCCTTCCACAGGAGACAAATCTGGCTTGTAGTGAACCCCTTCCTTCCAGGTCAAAATTCCAGCTGCGCTACGATTAAACAACAAAATTTAATGTACTTTTTCTTTCTTTCTCTTTATTTTTGACGGAAGGGGTTAACTGTGAGGACATTCCACTTAGACTCAGCCATGCTACACACATTCACCCTTATATATTCTCGCTTTTCAAACAAGAAAACAAATTCTTGAGTGCGCACTCACCGTTTTCAAAAATTCCCCCCTCAGCGCGTGCAGTCATGTGCACGTTTGGACGCAATGTGCTTTGTTGCTTACGCAAGAATTTTCCTCGCTCCTGGCTGTTAGCGCCTCTCTCTGACCCTTTCCATCCTTTCCGGTCAGGGGGAGAGACTTGCGAAACTCGAGCCTCCGTACCCCCGATCGCTTTCTTCTTTTCTCCGGCCGAGTCAACGACCTTCCCGCTCTTTTCGGCCGGCAGGGGGGGGGGGGGCGGAGGACGAGAACAAACTCCCTAATAATCCCCGCGCGCACGAGAAAGAAGGCCGACCCTTTGCGTCCCCATATAAAGAGAGCCGGTGTAAGTATAGTATATTCCAATCTAAGTTGGCACTGAAGGGAAAGGTACGAGATGTGTTACTCAGCGATGAGAAGTAGTTCTAGTAAATTTGGAGGTTTAAACGGGTGTAAATTCCCAAATGATGTGAAAAAAATAGAGAATGTATGTGGTTGAGACATATAGTTGAAGTTGTTGTGTGTTAAATATACTTAGTTTATAAGAATTTGATTACGAAAGGAAAATCAAAGCGCCGTAACTCGACTTTGTCTTGGCGAAGACTTGAGTTTTCAAGGTTAACCTTGGCGGGCTTCCTGTGGAACGGCAAACCCCCCAGAACTCGTTTCTCCCCACTTCGCATCGCCCAAGGAAAAACATCTGATTGTCATTATGACTCTTGAAAGAACTCTCCTTATTGTGGTCAAAGCATTTCTGCCTGGTCTTTTTTCTCATTTATGCTTTCCATCGTTATT
Source organism: Uloborus diversus (assembly GCF_026930045.1). Taxonomy (NCBI): domain Eukaryota; kingdom Metazoa; phylum Arthropoda; class Arachnida; order Araneae; family Uloboridae; genus Uloborus; species Uloborus diversus. Next base: position 254,767,473 of record NC_072731.1, read on the forward strand.
TCCAAGCAATTGAATACATTTTTAAAAACAGTTTTCGTGAGTAAGAAATAAAAAATGAATAATTTTCAATTATTTACTTGCTGCAATTACAAATACAATGGGATTTTTTTTCTTTGAATTCGAGATTTATTTTACTTGGTAGTTTTAAATAGCTTTCGTTTCTTACATAATGAGCCCAAACTTCAAGAAAATTATTGTGAAAAAATGAAAGAAACCCGAATTTTGTTTGAATGTAACGAATACTTGTTGTGTACAAATCCTTGCTACGGCAAAAGTCGTTTTTTTCTTCTTTTCTTTTTTGGATCGTTTGAAAAGTTTATGGAGGAAAAAAATATAATGCTCTTACACACGTATGTACAGATTCACTATTACAAATTTACACCGATGAACTGCTGGATGAAGAAGTTTTGCTTTTTCACTTTAAATTTGAAACATACACATCTCCCTTGAAATACGAAATTAATTCGCCCCACCCTCCCCAGGTTTAGAACCCCTGCCTTAAATTAATTTTTTATATTAAGTAAATTTACTCACTCCCAAAATATACCTATAACGTAGGCTACATTAACTACGCTAAGGGTTAGTAAAATAATTTTTAATAAACTGAGTTTCGGGGTTAATCATATACTTTCACAGTCACGCAAAATTGAGAGCCATAACTTTTCTATTTGCACAAACCTCGATGCATTTTCGTTTATTATTTTTAACTTTTTTCATAAATAAGTTGAGCTTAAAATCGACCTTTTTTTTTTTTTTTTTTGAAAAATTCAAAATTAATATCTTCTCTGAGCTCCGAAATGCAGTAATAGCTAATTGTTCCCATGAAGTTTCTAAATTTTTTTATTTAAATAAATTTTTTTAGAAAGGGCAATCTTTTTTTTTTTCGAAAACTGGTTATTTAATCTTGGATCTTCACCGTTATTACTAGAGTATAAAAGGAAAACGCGTGTACAGGGTTGAAGTATGTTATTTTAGATAATAAAACAACGCTGAGTTACACAAATTTGCCGAGAATTGCAGACAGGTGTTTCGGGGTTTCAAGGAACACCCAGTTTTAATGCAGAAAAGTGAGCACGATCTTTTTTTTTTCTCGATGAAAAATGGGATCTTTGAAACCTCAAAACAGGTGTCTGTAACGAATTATCATTGTTACATTTTCTTTTACTTTTCTGCACAAAGGTACTTCTTTGATTTATATACATATGTATAAAAAGACACAATGGCACCTTTTCCGAATTCCGAAGAAATGGTTGGCATTGGCACAGTTGGATTTTTAAATCAGAGAGATTATGGAAAATAATCTATAAACATTAAGAGTTCCTTTTTTGTTGCAAAGATTTAAACGAACTTAGGATGCATTTCTCAACTCCAGAGAGCAAGTCGAGTGCATGTGAAAAATTAAAGAGAAGTTATTCAAAACAGAGGTAAAGAATATGGGGGGTAACAAAGGTTGCAGATTATTTCAAATATGCAATCAATTTTGTCCCGAAAGCTAAGTTTTATTTTTAAATGGCAATTTCAGTTTAATTTAGTCATTTTTTCTGAAAGCACAAGTTGTAAAGAAGCTATAGATTTATATATACATAAGATATGGATAAGAGGAGGCACATATGGAATACCATTTCCATGTCAGAGGCAGGGTAAAAGATCCACTTCTTAACAAACTAATAAAATTGCAGGCAAGGACTGAAAATTAACATTTTTTTTTTTCCGCTAAAGGCTTGTTGATGAACAGCCTTTAGCGAATTCTGAGGATCTGCAATAGAAAAACGAAGATGCGCTTTGGAGAACATGCATGATAGTTTTTCATTTGTTATACTTCTGAAAAGAACGCGGTTCTTTTCTATGCCTTTGGTACCCATTATTACTATGGATAAATGTTCACAGCTGTGTGCTAACGTTCTCCTTACATATATCAACTTCGGTCGTCTTATTTTTCCTTTTGAAATAGATGATATATACATACTGGATGGTCCGTATTTTGACGAGAGGGCACATGCTTTTTATCAGCGAACGAAGAAATCACCAGAGACAGAGTATGCGTCTTTCAGAGCATATTCTCTTCTTTTAATTATTACTTTTTATTTGTTTTCCTGCTAATTTTTTAATCATTCAGAATTATTTGTTAATTACTTTGTGACCGATAGCTCTCCGCCGCTGTAAAATGAAATCCCATTCACAGCCTTGCATTTGTGATAAAAATATGATGAAATATATTTGAGACAAATGTAATTTCTTTGAAAACTTCAAGGATAGTTGTTTCGTTCTTGGTATTTTATATTTTATTTTTCCCTCGCCAAATTCGGCAAGTCGCGCCGCTGACTGGCACGCGCCCTACGCAGAGTAACCTCGTTTCCTTGACAACGGCTGCAATTCGGCTCGCCTAGCTTTCCCTTCAGTGCCAACTTACTGTGAAACGAAGTATAGATAAAAAGAGCGAGGCCTTCGAGATAAAAAGGCCATCCAACTAGCAAATGACGTCATCGTTTGTCGATCCACAATGATATTGGGAAGGGAGCACTTCGATTAATATTTTGGTTAAATAAAACTATTTGGTTTATTTATTATTGTCTTCTGTTATTCAAGTAGCATTACAAGTTCTACTTTTTCATTTGAAAACATAAAAAGGAACCGATAATCATACATTAAAAAATACACTGAGCTTAATTCATAGTCTTACAAAGTATTCAAATAACTAAACACGATTTTATTTTACAATCATGTTAAAACAAAGTGATAAATAAACACAGTTTTATTTTTCATTAGAAATTGTTTTTTAACTAATCGCATTTTAAGTACTCGTATATTGTATTGAAACATTAAGTCTTAAGAAGTATTCAAATAAATAAATGAACTTTCATTTTACAATTACATCAAAACAAAAAATAATATTACTATTGTATTTGAATAAGAATTAAATGAAATTTTAAAAAATAAATAAACATTTTTACTTAAGTAAACGGGAAACAGGACTGCAATATGTTTCAAAGACATAACATCAAATTAAAGTACATAATACCAGATTATTAATGTTAACTTAGCTGAGCAAATTTATGCTTTTAAAAAGACGTGAATGCTTGGGTGCCATCCCCAAAGTAGACGGTGCCCTACCCCCTTCAATTATGAAACCTTCAAAAAAAAAAAAAAAAAAAAAAAAAACAAAACATCTCCATCTCCCTTAAAATTTCAAGGGCACAGTTATTTATAACTATAGCCGTTGAAAAGCTATCATTACTATGAGACTATGATTCCGACCCCCCCCCCCCTTCGGTGGGCACTCTCGAAAAATTACACAGGAATTCAACTTGAAAAACGTTAATTAAAGAATGAATGATACATCATGAATACTGTATGTTGTATATCAAAAAATGTATTCAATATCTAAACAGCCTTTTTTTTTTTTGGAATTCGGCTACTTTCCCATTTTTAGCTTTTTCTGCTGCTAATGATTCTTGTGTATGTGGGGGGGGGGGGGCTTTAATTGTTCATCATTTTAGGCTTTTGAAAAATTATTTTAAAAAGCATTAATTGATGACAAAGTAATATTTTTCAAAAAACTTTTCATAGAATGACCATTTTAGCAACTTTCTTTAATACTTAAAACCTCATATATGTTAAATTTAGATCAACATTTTGCTAAGTATGCTCTTTTAGGAAATCAATGTGACAGTTTTGTGACAGGGGGGAAGGGAGGGGATAACAAGAAGTGTGACATCACGCGTTGTTTATAACAATATACTCATGTTGAACAGCGTTACATGTAACAAGGAGGAGGGGGGGGGATTTGTTCAAAAGTTTGTAACATACTTTATAGACAGCCCTTTAATTCAATTTATGTTACAGTTTCAGAGTTCCTGAAAGCTTATTAACAGAAAACCCAAGGAGTTCAAAAAATATGTAGTTCAAGACATTTTGCCCTTTTTAAGCATAAACAAACAAGCATAGAGCATTTGGCAAAAACACGTTGTGTATCCACTGCTCAAAATTAATCTTTCGCAAGCCCAGAAATTATGAATACCGTTAACTTAACCACAATGTGTGCATAAATATCATAAAACCTAAAGACAACAGTGAAAAAAAAACCATATATATATTTTTTAATTTACGCACAGAACCAGCTTGTTTGAATAACATTGCAGGGGCGTAGTTGGGGGGAGATGTTTAAGTATCGAACCCACGACCTCCGGCGTTCAAATCTTATCTTTTATCTCAGAACTACGGAAACCCATCAAGGAATGTTTTTTGATCAAAATAACACATGCTAGCGTATAAAACAATTTAATCGAAACCGAAAATATAAGATTAGTTCAGTTAAAAGCCTGTTTCAATAAACTTGTTTACATTTTTACTGAATATCAACACCAAGTTACGCTTCTGATAGCAACAAGTATATTCGCAGAAAATTTTGACATATGTATATTGTTAGTTTGGAAAATCCATTTCGAATAAATGCGTGTTCAAAGTTGAAAAAATAAAGAAATAAAAAGTTGCAAGTTAACCGTTTCAAATATTAAAGCAGTATGCTGAAATTACAAATTACAGACAAAGATATCGGAAAGGAAACTGACAATTGTTTGTGTAATGGAGGAAAACTTAAGAAATCTTAACTGCATAAAATGTAAATTTGTTTATCTGAGAAAAGAGTACTTACCTCCGAACTTTAAAATTTATTCCATGAGGCGTCCAGCTTTTTGCTTTACATGCAGGTTGTTCGGCAGCGGAACTCGCTGACTCGCTTTTCACTCAGCAGATACTTAAGACTTATATTATACATATATTTTTTAATTGCCTCTACATTCCGGTACGTGGGAAGGAAGAGATAAATCCAACAGAATTGTATTCAAAAATGTGCATCCGAAGTTACATATTTCCTATTTCATCTATATCAACCAGAGCAAGCAACACTACTGGTAAACTGCACTGTTTTTAAGTTTCGCGCCAAGTTCAAAGATCGACTACTGGTGGCGTAACGAAGCGGGGGGGGAGGGGAGTTAAAAGAGCCACAAGAGACAAAATAAAGAAGGCGGGAAAAAATGCCACAGCAGCTGGTGTTACGAAAGTGCTAAGTAGTGACGTGCTGTTCCTAAATGAACGGATCATTCTATAGAATAGTTTTTTTTTTTTTTTACAATCTGTTTTCTTTTTTTTTTTTTAAATAATTATTATTAGTTTTTTTAATCTGTTTGTTCAATGTGGGAATTCATGAATTAATATTTAAAAAAAAAAACTACTTTATTCGAGCTGTCATTTAAAAATAAATGAAAATTTTCCTTATTACTAACAACAAAAATCGTTCTTTCTATTTTTTTTTACCTTTAAAACTTAATTTGAGTTCTTTTCTATAGCTAAATTTATTAATGAAAGTTCGATCGGAAATAGTGCGAAAATATCAAGTTGCCACAAACATTCAATGGAAAATACCAGAGTTGCGGAATCAGCGGGAAAATGAACGACTCTGACTCCTGGAATTTTAAAGCCTCCGACACTGACTCATTCACCCCCCCCCCCCCTCCTTTCAAAATCAATCCGATTCAGATTCTTACTTTCATGTCAGAGCTCTAGACTTAGATCTCTGTGACGCGCACAGCGCCTAAACCGTGCGGCCGATTTTCCTAAAATTTGACAAAAAATTAGTTTATAGCATGGGGGTGTGCACCTAGGTGCGATTTTTCAAAAATTTTATTTTCTTCTTTTTCTATTCCAATTTTAAGACTATTTCACCCATCAACGTGGAATAATAAATTACCAAATCATCATAACGTGGGACCGTAACATGGGCGAGCAAATAGCCATAGCAAATTGCTGAGGAATTCATCATCCATTATTTGTAAATATACAGGCGAATCAAAATGACCTTTCAATCTTCTACTACGGGCAAAGCCGTGCGGGTACTACTAGCAATTAATAAAGAAAGAAAACAAAGTTCGGTAAAGAAAAATGACTGCAGCTGGTGTTACGAAACTTCATCCTTTTCAGACATGGAGGGAGTTATCTCGTTTTGCGCTCTACACTCACCTTGTTAGAGAAAGAGGAAATTCCTGGTGTTTTCAGGTGGCCGTCGCGTGGTACTCGTACAGGTGGGTGGGAGAAACATCCATACATACTCACGTGGCCATGCGGAGGCGGGAGAGAGAGATATTCGGGGGTGGAGTACAAAGGGTTTTTTTTCTCTTCTCCTAAGTCGTCATTCTTTCTCACGACAATAAGCCAGGGACTTCTTTTTTTTTTTATTTTCCTGCTCTCTCTCTGTGCCCCTCCCTTTCACTTTTCCTTGTGTGAATAACGTCTTTTATATTGCTGTGGGTAGATGTAGAACCGAAGATAGGAGCAAGCAATGACGAAAGTATCGATTTTCGACTTTGGGGATAACATCGTAGATCTGTCGTCAGGGTACAATCTGCTTTTTTTTGATTTCCTCGTAGAGAGTTATCTGTCGTTTGGTCTAAAATTTTTGTAAGATCTTTTCGAAAGTGTGGAGAATTGTAAGCTTTTCTCGGGGCGCTGCTGTTCGAGTATACAGTCGAGTTCCGACTTACGCGAGGGATGCGTTCCAAGACCTTCGCGTAAGTTGAAATTTCGCGTTGGGGAAAAGGGTATGTGTAAAAACTTTTATAAATATACCCATACGATTAAAGACACTTGTAAACACCACCTCAAACTGTTAAAAACCATTTCTTAGCTATACATTACTGTTTCTCAAATAAAAAGTTTAATTTTTATTTTTTGTATTAAAAAAAACCGTTTTATTTAACATAAAAAACTGCTACGATGCACAAAATCAATGATCAATGGGAAAGGAAGAAGTAAAATAAACCAGTACGGTACGTACATTATGTAGTAAGAAAAACAAATGCACTATAGTTGTTGAAACTTTTTCTTTTTATCTTCACAAACTTTAAATGAAACAGCGCTCTTAGGCAGGGTGAAGGAAAAGGAGGGTGGGACCGTGTCTTTGATCTTTCGGTTTCGCCGCTTAGTGGCTAAAGGAGGGGGGAAACGGCCGTGTCTGACGTCATCCTGGAAGCACTGACTTGCGTATTTCCATAGCTCAATACTGGTTTGCATCTTCAATTTTAATTTTTCTGCTCGCACTGTTTATCGCACGGGCTCCCCTTGCCCGTGCCCTGGGCATGACATTTCCAAGAACCAGGAGAATTTTTTATACTTCATTTAAATTATTTTTCAAAAATTATCCTAGTGTTTTGAAATAAATTCTTTAATTCTTAGTATTCCTTCCTATATTGTTTTCCCTTTTTCGTTCGGTGAGGGGGGGGGGGGGTTAGTTTATAATGAATTTAAAACACAGAAGCAAAAATAAAATAACTAATGACGAAAATTAAGAGCAGCTGCAACATAGGTTTTGGTATAATTGGAAAAAAAGGGGTCAGACAGTGATAGGGGCGGACGGGCCCGCCGGCCGATGCGCCCTCAGTGTACCTTGGTTATTATTATTTTCTTTCTTGCCCCCTCAAATTTGTGTGACTTCGTTTTTTTTTTTTTTTTTTCATTCATTCTTTTTTTTTTATTTTTTTGCACCCCTTCAATCCTGAGCCTCTTTTTTTTTTTCCTTGTTTCCTCAAACCTAAGCTCAGTTTTTTTTTCATCCCTTGAACCTGTGTACCTTCGGTTTATTTATTTTATTTTACTTAATTTTTTACGGACTAAAACCTGTGCGCTTTAGGGGTGTTCCCCCCCCCCCCTTAAACCTGCGGACTTTCGAGGGGTTTTTCTTTTTCTTTTTTTTTTTTTGAAACCTTTGGGAGTCAAGGTTGGTTCTATCTTGGGGAATCCTGTCCGCCCCTGAATAGTTATGGATTTCAGAGTGGTTTTTTAAAAATTACCTTTGAATTCGAAATGTTATGCACTTTTTTGTTATTTCATAATCAATGATGTTTATTGAATGAAATTATTTAAGAATGTAAATTAATTGGAGATTAATAAAAAATATGCATATATTTGATGAGTTGTGCATCTTTTCATTTCAATTCGGAGTGTGCTGTTTGAATATCTCTTTGAAATATAGTATGAGTTCTCAAAAATGTTTCATAGGATAATAAATCTCTTAATACAGCAGTTAAATATTGGAACAATGAGTGGTTTAAATGTCAAAGAATCAATATTTTTCCATTTTTAGTTGTTTTATCTATTTTGCAAATTTAAATATTTCATGGATTAATTTCTAGCAACATCTTAAACTGTTAAAAAACAAACGAACGAACAAAAAATCATTGGATGATGAACTTCAACGAATCGTTATGTGGTGTCATTTTCGGAGAACACATATTTTTATCATCTAGAGTTGTACATATATTCTACAAATGCAAACATTTCAGTATATGTATTCATTATAGTTTATTTCATTTATTTGTTCCATAATCATCAGTAATTACGTAGCTGATTATAATTTGAATTTTTATCATTGATAACCAGTTAAAAAGTCACAACAATAGTTCTTGGAAATATCTGTTTAAAGTAAAGGTAGTTGTTTTAAAAAATGTTTCAATTGAATAATATTCCTTTGTGGGGTTATTAATAAAACGTTATGTGCCAACCTGTTGTGTCAGTTTCGTATAACGCATATTTTTCCATCTAGAGTTGCGCATATATTCTACAAATGCAATTTTTTTGCAGTATATGTATTTATTATAGCTTATTTCATTTATTTGAATCATAAACATCAGTAATTACATAGTTGATCATACTTTGAATGTTCATTAGTGGTACCCATTTGAAAAGTCACAGCCAATAGTTCTTGGAAATATCAGTTTAAAGTAAAGGTTTGATCTTAAAAATATTTCATAGGATAATTTTTTTGGGGAGTTATTAAAGAAACGTTATGTACCAACCAGCTTCTGATATTCCGTACATTTTCCTCTATAGTTATTTTAATATTCTGCAAAAATAATATTTTCATATATATGTATTTATTGTAGTCATTTATGTACACAGCTATTTGCATTTTGAATCAACATAGTAGTTACAAAATCTTTCCATTATACACGATTAACAGTACTTGGGAAATATCTGCTTGTAATAACAGTAATTGCTTTAAAAATGCTTCATGAGGTATTTAATTTCTTTCATAAAAGACGTATAAATGAAGTATTACCATGTGGTAATCAGTTTCTGAGTATTTGTATTTTTCCCTCTATGTTGTTGTATATATTTTATAAATGTAAATATATAACTATTTTGAACTAATATAGTTACTATATATTATTAAATTTAATCATTATTCATTGAAAAATTCGTTTTTTACTTCTCAGAATTAATATTAATTTATTATATTATTAATATTAATAATGATTCTTTCTCTCTTCTACAATTTTTTGAAGGTAAACTTTAAAGTAAATGAATAACAGTAATTTCTCTTCCAAATCAGGAAAAGATTTTTTGTAGCAGTTTACGAATTTAATGACTCATAGATTATCATTTTCTTCAAATAAAATTATTTTAAGTTGTATTCAAACTTGGTTTAGTTTCATAATAATTATCGTTTGACATCACTCATGATCAAGTTTCGTTCTTCCATTTTATTCGAATTCAAAATAATTCTCGTAAAATATGGGTGAGACACTAGTATCAAAGAAGGTAAATTAAGACACGAAGACTTAATTTTTTTTTTTCCGAATTATGCTTTTACGTCCAAAAATAGGAGCGAAGCAATGCCATTTCCTATTGAAATCGTCTTAAAGTGCTCCGCGAGTGCTTCCGGAGCTACGTCACCAATTTCATACCCCCACAACCTGTTTCGGGAGATGGTCCAACCCTAGTCTCCTCTTCTAAAGACCCTGGCTCTTAGGTGTGATTATATTTCATCAACTTTCCCATATGGACTGAAAAAAATAAATGGAAAATGAGGGGTAGTTATTTGTATAAGCGATGTTCAGGCTAGTACGGTGGGGGAACTTCCGCTCTCAGTGATGCCAAAAAGATGAAGGTCCATTCAAGAAAAAACCGCTATTCCCTTCGGAACATTTTCATGTTGCGGGTGAAGAATTCGCGTTAGGAATAAAATTCTTTACCTGGGAAAAAATCGCATTATAGCCATTTCGCGTAAGTCGGACCGCGTTGTAGCGGGAGTCGATTGTACTGAGGCGTGTGGGTGTGATCAAAGGCTGGTCTTTTTTGTCAATAAACATAGAAATCTTGAACTGATGCAAGTAATCGCGTCTTGATGGACATGTCAACATTCCGCTATTTGTAAAAACAATCGTAACTTTGTTACGACTTAATTATCAGTAAAGACAGGCAACGGGAATAAAAGTATAAATAAAAACGATTTTAAAAAAAAGTTTAAAACTTAGCAAGCAGCTGTTTCGAGGTTATCAAAAGAAGCCTCTTCATCAGCTCATAAAAAATAGGTGAGCAATAATCCAAGACACTGGCCGACTAAACCAAACTTTGCCTGTGTTTTGGGTTTCCGTGTTGGAGGCAACTCAAATTTTAAAAAAAGAAAAAACACTTTCTGCTTGTTATCTGTGAAAAATCAGTAAAAATACTTTGTACTAAGAAATGACGACAACGGGTATACAATATACATGTACACGTTGTCGTATTCTACTCTCATGTATAACTTTTCTTTCAAGCACCGATGAAGAAACTAAGTTTTAGAGCCTTTAAGCAGCTGCTTGCTGGGCTTCTATCTCCTTTTTAATTGCTTTTATTTGTACATGAATACACGTTGTTACATTTTACTTATTTCTGCATGTTATATGAAGGACATTTTTGAACTAAAAGAACCGATCAAATATAATATTTTCCAACGAATAAGTTCAAACATAAAAAAACTGACACAGGACCTTTTAGAATTTAGCCACAGAAATATATAACCCAAATAGAATTCGCAATATGGGTAAGGATTAAGGATTCTGGGGATTTACCCCGCACCCCTTACTGTGCCTTTCATTAACATGAAATATATATCTTCCCCTTTCCTGCCTTTCTTTTTTTTTTTTTTCGCACATACACGGTAAAAGCAACATTTGAAAAAATAGAGCGTAACCAAAGTATGGGAAATATTTCTGAACACCTATCTTCTTAAATCATGAGCACGGATTTAGTTTGAAGTGTATGGATATCTATTTCTGAACTTCTATCTTCTTAAATCATGAGCACGGATCTAGTTTGTGTATGGACATCAAAAAGTGTTAAGACATCTCTACCACCATTAATATTATGACAAAAAAACGGCATATCTTTTGATATTTCATTTAATAGAAAAAGCTTCAGCACCAAAATTGTGCCGTAAAGCGTTTAAGAGGTGAGATAGCGCTATTCATAATACGAATGGATTCAGTTACTGCAATATACATTTTCGTCTTCATTTATCTTAACTCAAATAGTGCACGTAACAATTTCAATAACGAGTAAACAATAATTTATTTATTTGTTTATTATTATCATTTTAAACACGTTTTTCCACTTTTCCCGAGCTGTTTCATTTGAAGCAAAAGAAAATTTCATCACAATCGCGCGAATTAGTTTCCTATATTAGAATGAACTTTTATTTCTTATTTATAAAAAGATTCGAATTGTAGTACAGTGTTTATTCAACAATATACTGCGTTTTTCGGAGCCTAGCCTTTTCTGTGAAAACTGCTGCATGGAATGCAATTGATCATCAACTCGCGATCTTCTCACGCAGCAGCTCAATTTTCGTTCATAAACAACTTTTCAATCTTTAAATATTTACTTATTCACTACAATTGACCAGCAGCTCAATTTTCTTTCATAAACAACTTTTTAATATTTAAAATATTTACCTATTCACTACAATTGACCAGCAAATCACGCTATTTTCACGCAGCAGCTCAGCTTCAACTTTTCAATGCTTTAAAATATTTCACTTATTAACTTGCATATCACCCTTCCCACCCCCATGCACACGTAAAACGACAACAAGGGTCGTTTAAGTTGGCCAAGGGTACAATGGAATAGGTGGGCCAAAGGTAAGCTAATCTAGGTCAGTTGCGGACAAAGGATGTTTGGGAGATTGTTAAATATAAAATCTTGACAGCTGTCATCTACGTATAATTATATAATATTGTTAGGGAAGGAGACTTGGAGAACAAAAACGCCTCCAGGCATTTTAAATTTCATGTTATATTGGGTTAGAAGGCATTGAAAATAATGGAACGGCAAGTGAGGAACGAAACAATTGGATACCGGTATCATAACCTCGAGTTGCTATACGGTAAACTCACTCATAATGTTTTACCTGATTATGTTTTTTTTTTATTTCAATTGGGTTTTAGAATTCTACAAGTAACAGCACTTCAAACGACAGAAGTGTTTTAAACATAAATAATTGAGTAAAATAGAAATTGAAGGTTAGGAAGGCTCTGCAGTCGAGAAAAATGAAGCAACCAAATTTTCTCGGCAGTTGATAAGGAAGGACAATTTTTCCAAACAAAATTTCGATTTAAAAGCCATGATACCGATAATTCGGCGCTTGACAAGCTACGCATTCTTATGGTGCACCTTACATTATTACGTTTTACCTGATTATGTTTTTTATTTCAAATGGGTTTTAGAATTCAATAAGTAACAGCACTTCAAACGACAGAAGTGTTTTAAACACAAATAATTGAGTAAAATAGCAATTGGAGGTGAGGAAGGCTCTGCAGTCGAGAAATATGAAACAACCAAATTTTCTCGGCAGTTGATTAGGAAGGAAATCTCTCCAAACAAAATTTCGATTTAAAAGTCATGATACCAATAATGGGGTCGCTTCTAAAATTTTAAAAGTATTTTTTTTCTGAAAGAACATGCTTAAAAACATAGGATCTAACCATTTTTTAAATAATTTGTTTAAGTTTAATATTTTTAAAAAACTACTTTAATCGGTGCGCTTTCATTGTTTATTCTTCTGTCGATGACATCACAAATGATGAAATGCCATTCACAGAGCAAAATATTTAATTCGCATCATTACTCACGTGTATTGGCAACGATATGGTTGATGGCAAGCGTAGAGCGCAATTTTAATTCGTTTCTTGATTATAATATCGTGGAAACGCGGTACAAAATGCGCCAAAGAGCATCATTTGTGACGTCATCAAGACCACGCCTTGTTTGCAAAATTGGACATTTTAAAAAATTAATTAAAAAATAACTGTTGGGAAAATGAAAGAATTTTCTGGGTCCATGTTATTTTCTTTGCTTATTTTATTAATTTTAGTGACTAAAAGTACTACTTTTGACTGAAGGAAACAACCCCATTTGGCGCTTGAAAAGCTAAGCATTCTTATGGTGCACCTTACATTATTGCGTTAGTGGCATCAAAGCAAAAAATTAATTTAAAAAAAAGGCTAAGTGTTAATGTTTGAAAGGGGGAAGGGGAACACTTTTTTTGAGATTAAAACATGCTCCGTTTCGTTTACTGCCGTTTACCCCTGTTTTCTTTGGTTTCTCAAGAACTAAAGTTTTTAGTTACTAGACCCAGTTGTTATGGAGTCGGAATATTTTGACTGCACCTATCAGAAATTATCAAGCACGGATGATTGACCAATAAAAGTACAATAAACTCTACACTAAAATGGAATGAAATCACAATAACAAGCCACCTTGAAAATATTCTATTGAACGCAAAGTTTTCACGACACTCCACAGTTATTTCCTTAAAAAATTTCCATTTACAACGAAATTCAACTTAAACAAAAATGAGCGCACTTATGTACGCTCGTAAAAAGTTATGCTTCAAAAATACTCTTTAAAAATTGAATTATTGATCTTAACCTTATTTATATTAAACGTATCGATGAAGATAACAGCAGAATGCTGTTGGTTCAAAAGAAAGGAAGTTATCGATATTTTGTGCTACTAGTACGAGAATAACCAAACTTCAACTAATAATTGCAATGTCAGTAAAATAAGAGTGCAATAAATAGCAATATTTCTGTCGATTATAAATTGAGTGTAAACATTTTGCAATTCAACTACAACTAACCCAATAAGTTTGTATTGAATAAGGTAGAAATAACTTTTGTGAAGAGTGAAATACCTCCGGAGTGAAGTTTCTGCAGCGCTGAGTACCCATGCAGAAAAGAAAGCTTTACAGAGATTGTCACTCGTCATCTTGATGTATAATACGAGGTTCTGAAGCAATATTGCAAAAGTCACCAATGCCACCAAACTGACCCTGGATTTAGAATTTAATTTTAGGCACACAAAAGTTTCGTCAAATATGATGTAAGTCCTTGAGCAAAGGAGAGTCAGAGGAGACATTATTCAGTCGTTTAAATTTATCAAAATGAAAGATGTTAATGGGTTAAATTTTTGCAGAGACAGCTGTACAAGAGAGGTCATATCCTTAAGCTATTTAAATCTCAGGCTAACCAGGAAATGAGGAAAAATTACTACTTTAGTAGGGTCATGGGTACTTGGAACAGCTTACCGGAAGAGACGGTACTAAGCAAGGGGAGGGGGGGGGGATAGCTTTAAAAGGGTCATTCATCTTCATTAGGAACTAATAACTGACTAGGACCAGCCTAGCTGGGCCCAAAGCTTACTGCTGATCATCACATTTGTATTTATATTTATATTTATTTTCATCCGTTTCGCTACTTCCGTTTCTGCGGAAATTTTACCTTCATCGTACAAAAAGAAATATAAATTCAAAAATAAACTCTGCCTCAGACGAATTTCACAGCACTTCTTCCAGTACAGTCAAACGTTTCTTAACTTGATCGTTAACTTTCTTCGAAGCTACCAGCAATAATCCTGATGCATTACGTTTTACGTAAAAGGTTTCTCAAACCGTTAAAACGGATTTCAAAACGAAACCCTCAGCAATTTGAACTTGGTTCACCAACAACAAAACCTAACTTTGGAGTTTTCGAATGAAAATTTTGAAATGTCGGCGGCCAGTCCCAAGCGGAAAAATTCTACAGAAGGAAAAAGGGAATTTTTTTTCCTCGAAAGCGAAAACACTTCAAGGAACAGCACCTCTTTCCCCGTTTTCGAAAGCCTCTCGGGAGGAGAAAGATTCTTTTTTTTTCTTCTGACGGAAAAATAAAGAATCGAATGTGCAAGGTTTCCACGCACTCACTGGACTTTTCCTCAAAAGGCTTAGAGATAGGATTTTCAGACAAAACAGTAATTCTCCGATCGGATTAAACACCAGTTCCCAACATGTTTTAGAAATAAATAATTCTACAGAGAAGTTTTAGTTCCTGAAATAAATGTAGAAGACATCGAACGAGGAGGTACTAATCAAAACTACACATTAAACGATATTTGGGAATACACGAAAAACAAATTTTCTAAACAACCATTTATGGAATAATGTATATTTCATATGTAGATTGATATAGTTTCATTAATAATCTAAAGAGAAATATTTCAAACATAGGAAGACCAATAAACCTGTAATTATTTTTTAAATTAAGACATGTCTTCATTTGATTGGACTGAAGTTAAAAATACATTGTTATAGGACATGTTTTTCTTAGATTACAATCCTAATGGACATGTTTGTTTCTGAACGAATTAAGAACCTAAAAGCATTCAGATTTCCAGCCTGACCTCAACAGCAATTAGCACAAAGCTTGATGGTTTAGATCAGCTGCAGGTCACGTGGCCAAACTTAGGGTCACCCATTGGCCGAATGGACATGCTGTTTTTTCATTATTATTATTTAAACAAGCCTAGGGACATGTTCTCGCTTGATTTGAGAGTCTTAAATTTAAAACAGAATTTAAATATGACATGGTTATTTTTTTTACAGAAATTAAAAATACAGGGTGGTAGGAACCATCCTGTAATATTTAAATCATCTGCTAAATCACTTTTTGTTGAAACTGAATATGTGTGGTTTTGATTGGCACCTCTTCTAATGTACCAGTAGCAAAGAAAGAAAAATTGCAAAAGAGAATTAGATGATATTAGCCAAGGGGATGGGATTTATGAATTATTACTTTAGCAACGGTGTGGGGTATTCCGATCAGAAAAGAAACAATTAACCACGATTTCATTTGGGGTCATCCACAAATAACGCCACACTTTAAGGGGGGATGAAATTGAGAGGAGGATAGAGAGAGAGGGAGTAACAAGAAGTGTACTTCCCTTATCACAAACTGACACAATTCAACAAAAAATCACATCTTTTAGTTGAAATAAAAACATTTTTACTTCCTTTTACAAAAAAGGAAGTATTGTATTCGCGAAAAAATTTTCACTCAAAAATCGGCCTTAATTTCCATTTTTCTCACCCCCGAATGAATGTTGAGTTTTTTTTTTCGAACCGACCACACGTGGATATATGCCTAGAAACATACAGACACCCAAAATATCCATTTTGACGACCCACGAGTTAATTACAACGAATTTTCTCGTGACGTCCGTATGTACGTATGTATGTGCGTATGTGCATATGTGCGTATGTGTGTATGCGTGTATGTATCTCGCATAACTCAAAAACGGTATGTCCTAGAAAGTGGAAATTTGGTACGCAGACTCCTAGGGGGTCTAGTTGTGCACCTTCTCTTTTGGTTGCATTCGGAAGTTCCTAAGGGGGTCTTTTGTCCCTTTTTGTGGGGAAATCATTGTTAATTTCGATGTAAACTCAAGTAGTGATATAATTTGTCGGACAGTTGGCGATATATCTCCAGTCTTTTGGTCGCCAAGTTTTGTCGCCAATTCGACAAATTAGGCGATTTTTTTTAAAAATTTGGTTTCGATTTGGCCACTGTTGGTGATATTTAGAGCGTAAACAATTGAATCACATTAAAATTGCCAATAATGTGGAAATGACATTAAATTGGAGTAAAAGGAAGTCATGTGATGCACACATCAGCTCGTTTGTATCAATATGTTAACCCCTTCCCTCTCGCTCCCATTAAAATCACGGGCTCAGCTTTTGTCTCCTATTTCTCGTGCCCGTGATATTTCCGAGCTAGAGCGCACAATATTCAAGTTGGAAAAAAAAGTCCAAAAACAAAACCAAAAGAAAAAAAAAAATTCCTTAAAGAGTTAATGTAACACAGCGTGACACGTAATAAGGGTGGGGGGTCAGGTGAAGTGGCTTGTAGTTCAATGTGTGGTGGAAATTTTACGTATTGAAAGAGGGAGTTAAATTTTGTAAGATAGGACATACAAAGATCTCTGACGCAACTCGAAGGAAAAAAGAAATGCTTACAAAATATTTTGTGCAGTGTCTACAGATGCAATGTTGGCAAGAAAGAAAATCAGAAGAACAAAATTTTTGCTGGAATGAAACATTTGAAAATGTTTAGTTTCAATTTACTGTTAGTTCTTAAATTTTCAAAAAAAAAAAAAAAAAAAAGAAGAAGAAGAAAGTGTCCATTGAAAGCAAATAGTCAAAAATCTTGATAATAATAACGATAATAGTAATACTAATAATAATTACTGTGCAACCACGGATTGCATGGAATTTTCAAACGTCCAGATAAGACGAATCTATGTGAATAAGGGGGAAAAGTAAAAATTCGATGCGCATATTCCGCTCTTTTGAATGAGACTCTGCTTCTGCAAAAGCTGACATTAGTAAAAAATAATAGATTCGTCCATTTCCGGATGTAAAACGGGTGTTAGTCTTTCCATACAATCTGTGGTCAGACAGTAGCATTTTTATTAATGTTAATCAACAAGATTCCTTTGATAACCAGCCCATTTGGAACAAATATAAGTAATGTTGCTTCTAGAAATTTTCTACAACAACAACAACTACAAAAAAAAAAAAACACAATTAAAATGAACAGATAATTACTGAAAACAGCTTAGAGAGGTTCATTATTAGCAAAAAGTCATTTCACAAAAAATATTGATGTTGATAAATAAGATTCGCTTGATAAGCAACTAACAGCCCAGTCGGAACAAATTTAATAAATGTTTCTTCGCGAAATTTTCTACAACAACAACAATTACAAAATAAATAAATAAATAAATAAATAAATAAACAATTAAAATGAACAGATAATTATTGAAAACAGCTTAGAGAGATTCATTATTAGCAAAGAGTCATTTCACAAAAAATATTGATGTTGATAAATAAGATTCGCTTGATAAGCAACTAACAGCCCAGTCGGAACAAATTTAAGAAATGTTTCTTCGCGAAATGTTCTACAACAACAACAACTACAAAAAAAAATAATAATAATAATAAATAAATAAACAATTAAAATGAACAGATAATTACTGAAAACAACTTAGAGAGATTCATTATTAGCAAAGAGTCATTTCACAAAAAATATTGATGTTGATAAATAAGATTCGCTTCATAATCAACTAACAACCCAGTCGGAACGAATTTAAGTTGCCCCAACCGTCGTTCAACAAGTTGAACGGAAAAGTAATTGCCGGGGAAAGGGGGCTCGGGCGTGGGACAGCGTTCGTGGCAAGGGCCGTTCCGAGTTCAGCCCGGCAGAGGCGAGGGGGCGAACCCACTTCGCATACCTGAAGAGGAGAAAAAGGGGCGCGTCCGCGAATGAAGGAGGCTAAAGGGATAAGGGGGATTGCTGATCACTCATTCCTTCTATTCTCCTTTGGGCAGGTTCTGTCGGAGGGCAGAGGAGAGGTTCAATCCTTTTAAACGCACACACATGTACGCCCTTTGAACAATTTTTGATGGTTTCGTCATGGTAAGTTTCATTTGATTCGACTGTGGTATATAGAGTGAAAAACTCATGTTATGTTAGGGAAACTTTCAGAGGGAATTAGTAAATAAGAGGAACAAGGTAAAGAAAATAAATTAAACAATGTTATAAATGCGCAAATTCACAAAGAATGGCAAATGCGTGTTTCGGGGTCACAAGGAACCCTTTAACAGCACAACACGGCCAGGGGCGGATTCAGGGGAGGGTCAAAGGGTCAGCTAACCCCTTTGTGATAAGAATTTACTATGATAGATGTTAAACTTCAATTTTTTAGATCCGAAAAAATAGTACAGGAATCAATGTTAACTTTTTATTTTACTTTCCTGCTTCTGTTAGGTATTTCTTCTAAGCGAGTCATAGTTCAATGGATTGGCTCAGTTTGATTACTGGGCTATTGCTATTTTGAGTTTTTTGGTCATTTTCAAAAGAAGCAGTAGTATGATCCATGGCGCAGGTATCGACAAATTTAAGGGGTGGGGGTGCAATTTGCAAGGGTGTTGATCTCATTTGGGGAAGGGTTGCTCCGTTCCATATGAGGGGGTGCACCACTATTCTTGGGGGAATAGCAACCCCTGCTTAACTGACACTTTTTACATAGGAGGTATAACATGCTGAAGCCATTGAAACTTGACCCTCCTTACAAAATTTTCTGGATCCGCCCCGAACACAGGGGTACCCACGAGGGAAGGCTTCATGGCACAGACCGTGCAATTGAAATGCTTAGGGGGTTCATTTAATTAGAGGTCTTTTGACTTCATTTTAGTGGATTCTTGTTCTTGGAGTGGTTCTGCGTGGCATTTGAGGGGGTTTGCCATCGCTCTTTGGGGGGATCGGCACCCCTGCGAAATGTTACGGGGATGTCACAGCTAGTTGGAACGGTCAGAATCACAAAGGGACATAATGTGACGTCTCACAGAACTCACTCCGTGACACATTCGTGTCATTTCTCATGCGACTTCGTCACGTCGCAGCTACAATTACTTTTGAGATCGGCCATTTGGTGACATTGTAAAGACGTTACTACAACGTCACTTTGGGACGTCACTGCAGACTAATATTCGTAAGCTGCAACCAGCTGGTGCTTTTGCAGTGACGTTTCGAAATCGCCACGGGACGGAGGACGCGACTGTCACGTGACTTTCGTTAAAGTAATGAAATTATATAAGTCTTCTTGTTATCAAGAAAATTAAGCTCTCACGAGTTCAAATGCGAATTAAGGCCCAAAGAAAATATAAACTTTGCCCTTTGAGCACAAACTATTCAGTCAGGAAGCGGAAAAAAAAATCTACAGTACTGTATTTGCTTGTTTACACCTTGATAAAGGAATTCTTTGTAATCCCGAAATACGTATCTGCAGTAGTTCAGTATTTGCAGTTTGTGCTGCATAATTTCGTTGTTTGTCCTTAGTATATGGTAAATATATATAAAAAATAAAAATAAAGGTTGTGATAACCACGTTCCATTATTTGCAATAACTTACCCTTTATTTACACATGAAAAATGTAAATTGCGTTTTCAATACTGCATTCTGGAATTTTATTATAAAATAATAAAAGCTTTAAGAAATCATTTACAGAAGGCTTTTTATTTACCTTCTCTCCGTGAGGATCAATTTAATATTCTGCTCTATTGTGACTGGAAAAGTGTTGATGGAAAAGTTAAGGCTTCTTAGAAAAAAGAGGAAAATCGCTGTTGATTTATTCTGCGAACACTTTGTTATTGTAGAGAGAATGAAAAAAAATAAACACCTCTTAGCGCGATCATATGAAGTCCAACCCTATTTATTTATGCATTATTATTATTATTGTTATTATTATTATTATATTGCTAAAGGTTGAAGACACTAAACAACGAAAGACACTACAACTTTTATCATTTCAATCTGCTCTTTGAAACACTCTAAAATAAGTAAGTGTATAAAAATTTTAATCAGATTAGGATTCAACTGACGAAATTATTTTTAATAAGAGTGCGACGTAGTATCTTCAAAAGACGACACAGGAACCCGATGGGAAGTCACTGTGACTTCCAAAAATTTCCTTATTCGGGAAATTTTGTCCGACTACTCGGCAAAAATTATCATCACTTGATTTATTTTGATTTCGTTTAAAGATTATTTCGTAAGTTGTTGGGTGATTTTCAATGTGAAACCTTTTTTATGCCGTCCCTATCCACTGCATTAAAAAATATATTTTAATTATGTTACGAAAACAATCTTTTAAAGCTACTGGTGAAGTTTAAAACTTTTTTTTTCTTTTTTTTTTCTTTTTTTTTTCTTTTTTTTTGCGATTTTTTTATGCGGTCCAAATTCACCGCATTAAAACAGGTTTGGGTGTATTTTTCAATTAAAATCTTCAATTTAGTATTTTAAATTATAAATAAGTTATTTATTACTTACGCACTTAGGAGAATTATACTGATCGAAAACTCATACACTTTGATGTAAAAAATTATCAGGTCTATTTGTTCACTAACCCCCTCCATTTTTTATTTTAATTTTTTTAAATCTAATGCACAAAAAAAGATTCAGTTCAGTCATCAAAGAGGAGTAAACTGGTATTGCATGGGCTACGTTGTAAGGGTCATGGTTAATAGAAAACTTCGGAAAGCTATCGAAGAAGAGGTATAAGAGTGTATTAACAAATTCAATAAACGAACCGAGGAAAAATTGTGCATACACGTATTTAAACAAATACTCTTAATTCTAGTCACAATATATGAGTAATAGCAGTATTTTGATCTCTAAAATTATATAAATGACGAAAAAGAAAAATTTGTTAGCAAACGAAAGATTTTTTTTTGAAAAGTGAATAAAGTAAAATTATACGCTTAATTTCAGTTTGATAAAACTGAAAACAGATCGATTCAACGACATACATTTCTATACGCAGAATGTTATAAAAAAATTTCTTCGGGAAATACGCGTTAAATGTCGTTTGGAATCCCTGCAAATAAAAGAGAAGTATAAAACTTACTCTGCATCAGAATTTAAAGGTGATTGTTTCCCAAAAGCAGGATTGTTTTCATCATTTTTAATTAGTAATTAAAGAATACGAAAAGAAAAAAATACGGGTATAATTTCAAATTCTTTTAGGCAAATTGCTTTAACAAATAAACAAAGATTCGGAGTTCCGGTTGTTACAACCGGCTGATGGGAAAAATCATTAGTGGAATAATTCCTGCAATCCTTTTCATGTCAATTCCTGCTTTTCAGTGTAATTTTTATTTTGGTTAAAAAAATTCACATTATTCAAGGATGTCTACAAGGAAAACGGCACAGTTAGACGAGTTACAACTATTGGTTTATTGTTATTAAGAAAGAAATATTTCCCACGAATTGAGGGTAAATTAATGGTTACTGAAGATTGAATGGACCACAACCTTTCAACAACTGGTAGCATCACTACACTAAGAGTTACTATTTCGGATTGTCGAATTTTAATCGAAGCTGTATTTTATGCACAGGTTGAATAAAAATAATAACAACAAATAAATAAATGAATTAACAGATAAATACGAGAAAACAAACAGTACATCAAAAATTTAAAGGATGAAGAAGCATCTCGTAATATATTTTTCATGAAATGCTTAGTTTTTAACCGCACTTAACTTTAATGATTTTTAATGTTTTTCATTAACTTGAAACTTAATAATTGCGAAAGTTCGACACATTGCTTAAGCTTATAGAAAGTCAAATTCTTTGTAAGGATTTAACTATGTCTAGAGTTTTTATTGGACAGTTAGGATTACTGAAAACAGGCTGAGACTAAAAACGGCATCGTAAGGGGCCATTCGTTAATTACGTAAGGGTCCCAAGGGGGAGAGGGGTTGGAAAAATCTCGACGTACCCTTACTTTGAGGGGGGGATGTCAAACCGATTCTTACGTAATATTTTCCAAGTCGATATTTTATATTAGAAATCGCGCGGTCAAGTGGTTTGGGGGGATCGCATTTCATTTGCGTCTGGAAGATAAAAAACAAATTAGGATGAGCTGTTTTTATTTGCTTTACAAGGAATAAATAGTGTAAAATACAACAAACGAATCGCACTATGTATGGTAAGTTTTATTTTTAACTAGTATCGCATCATATACAAAAGAAAAAAAATCGAAAAAATATTTAGTCCAGATTCCAACTTTTTAGTAAATATTTCTTTACACAAAAGGTTTAATTTAATAATAGTGGATTTAATAACGATTCCAGTGATGTAAGGTCCGTTATTTTATTATTTTGAAAAACGAAATGAAATCTTACGCAAGGATTGGGGGAATTGGTTTGAAAAATCTTACGTACCCTTACGTGGGGGGAGGGGGGTCAAAAATTCCCAAAATCATCCTTACGTAATTGATGAATGGCCCCCAAATAATTGAAACGCAAAGCTAAACCTGGTAAAGAGAGTAGTATAGTTTCTTTAATTGTTATTATTGTTGCTGTTGTAGCTGTTATTATTATAATAATAATTATTATTGTTATTGATGTTCTTGTATTATTATTATTATAATTATTACTGTTGGTATTATTGCTGATGTTACATTATTATTGTTGTTGTACTATAATAATAATTATTATTACTGATGTTGTTGTATTATTATTGTAATTATTACTGTTACTGTTGCTATTATTGCTGATGTTATAATTATAATTGTTGTTGTGTTATAATAATTATTATTATTTTTGCTGTTATTATTATTATTATTATTATTATTGCTGCTGTTATTATTACTGTTATTTTTACCATTACTATTTGGCGATATGTTACGTTTAACCCAGAGAAAAACAAACATTCAACTTTTAAAATAACAGCTGAAAATCGTCATAGCTTTCTAAAAGTTTTAGGTTTGCGACATTATCAACACTGTTTGTTACCTTTGGTTTATAATCTTTAGTGAAATTGTCACCCAACTCTACTCCCAATATAATAAAGGTATAAAACATAAAATTTCAATACATGTCTTCCTTAAATCAATCTTACAGGCTAAAGAGTGAGACCGAGAAATGGAGAAAATAGCGCATTTTTTAAACATTTAAAGTTATATACCCTAAAGAAATAGTATGACTTCATCTCTTAATACAATGTCTGATATTTTTAATAGTTACAGAAAGCGAATGATGAAGAAAACTTAAGAATTCATTCATTTAAGATCTATTGGGTCTGGGTTCTGGAAGCTAATCTGAAAGATTCCTAAAATCTCATATCATTAAAAATAATTTTCCTTCTTGAATTTTTCACTAAAGAACAAAGGCATTGTTATGCTTCTCTCTAAGCTACATTCAATTAATTTAAATTAATATCTAAGAAACGGTGTTTAATTTGTGCAAGAACTCACGAGCTGAGCTCCTACACTTGCCTTGAATTTATGTGAACGCATTTTCTTTATATGCCACACAATTCAGGTGATTTAAGAGCAAAAATAACTTCTGAAGGCTAGAATGCTGTGGGAAGGGAAAGTGCATAGTATCAGCAGAAATAAGTTTGAGACATTTGAAGAAACGCATTTTAGATTCCCCACTAACAATAATGAAATGTTGGAGTTTGACTTCGATTTCATGCTCTGTTTTCAGCAGAAACCAAATAAACAAGCTTGTACAGCAAAACTGAAGTACAACACATGACGAAAATGAAAAAAAAAAAAAAAAAAATACCAAAAATGAAAAATTTGCAGATACTGAGCTCTACCTTTCCACGGGAGTATAGGGACCTAGTACTTCAAGAAAAACTGTTGAAATTAAACTAAGGTAAAAATAAATTACCATATGAGGCAGTGAGAAGCAAAATGATGCAAGTGGCAAAATTAAAAATTTGGAGATGACCAGTACAAATTTTAGGTGAACCCCTCCTCTGTCTTGATGCAAGGGATAGTACTAGCAGGGCCCGACTAACTAAAAGTGAGGGCCAAGGTCCACATTGCTTTGGAGGCCCCCCCTCTCTATTCTATCACTTGTAAGTCAATGAAAAATAATGTTTAACATTTATTTAAAAGAGGAATTTTTATTATTTTCATAAAAATACATGATTTTATAATGCTATGCATAAGTTTTAAAAAAATTCGAGGCCCCTTAGGAAGATGGGGACTTAGGCCCAGGCCTAGTTGACCTGTGCGGTAATCAGGCCCTAGTAGCCTTGGTAGGTGCTGCTGTATAGCATGATTTAGAAAAAAAAATATTGAAAGCCTACCTAGGACGTAATCTTTATACGCGTTTTACTCAAAACTTGAAAATGTCCACTTGCATCCCTTTGCTTCTCACTGCCTCATATAACAAATCAAATGAACCAACCAGACGTCAAGTAGCTCAAGAACTCTACAGAGGCTCTGGTTAAGGCTCAAGATCGCTATAGTCAGGTTACGAAGATACATGAAATTATGCAATGAATTTCTCTATACTAGTATTATCCAACTACACAGAAAACCCTATTAAAATGTATTAATCCAAAAAGTACAATAATTTAAATTGCCCCGAACCAAAGGTCATCGTAGTAAACTAATAAATAAACTTATTACGGAAAATTGATACGTCAAGAATTTTTCAGACATCATAGTCAGGCTATGAAGATATATAGGAAAATATTCCATGAGTTTCTCTACACAAATTATCAAAACTATACAGAGAACCTCACTATAAAGTGTTAAGGGGTCTAAGGACCTTTAAGCTTCGAAACTTTCGAATTTCCTGAAAGAAAAAAATATGTTATGCATATTTTAATTCTGAACCATTTGATACCTTATTTATTACAATACACAAAAAACTTTTCAAGTTATCGAAAAAATGTGTAACCTCTCCCATAGAGATTTATGTTAACAGCAGCTGTTCAAGCGTCTTTTTTTCACGTGCCGGTTTCTTCGGTTTTCTCATTTTGCACGCATGATATATCTCAGAAAGTTTCTAATATATTTTCGAAAAACTTTAAATGTATGTATATCTGGTTTATATTTATGACCTGAACCTAAATTTTCTTTTAAAATTATTTATTTATTTTTTGAAATTTTATAAGTTAATATCGAAAATTTCAAAAATTTTGTGCAAAAAAATATTTTTTTTTCAATATTAACTTTTATTTTAAGTTAAAATTTAAGTTCAGATCATAAAAATATACTAGACAAACTTGCATGAAAAGATTTACGGAAATATATAAGAAACTTTCTGAGATATCATGCGCGCAAAACGAGAAAACCGAAGAAATCGGCACCTGAGAAAAAGAGGCTTAAACAGCTGCTGTTAACATAAATCTCTATGGGGAAAGTTTACGCATTTTTTATGATAACTTCAAAAGTTTTTGGTGTATGGTAATAAATAAGGTATCAAATTGTTCAAAATTAAAATGTGCATAACATACATTTTTTCCGGAAAATCGAAAATTTTGAAGGTTAAAGGTCCTTAGACCCCCTCAACTCAAAACCACAATATACTCGTATTATATCTGCCCTTAATTAAAGGTCATCGTAGTGCACCAATAATTAAACTCAGGAGCGACAACTTGATATTTTTCTTTTGGGAAGCAACTATAATCCAGTGATAACAATAATATACGCTGCAAGGAAAAGTATATGTTGGGGATCAAACCTACTTATTATGATCTTTACCATAAGAAATGCATTAAGGGAAGGCATTTTCTGATTGATACTAATAGGCTTGAGAAGCGGCAAACAACTTTTGCAATAACCTTCCCCACCTCTCATCAATGGGAGATTCTGGTAAAACATCATAAAAAATAGTTTCACCACCTGACCAGTGGCGAGTTCGTGCTTCGAATGCAGAAGGGTTTTGCAATTCCGTATGCAAAGGGGTCACGCGACAACCCCGAAGAGCGCCCCCGGTGGTAAGGTTGCCTAACTGAAAGGATCAGCAGATTTAAATCACGGATGACCTAAAACCTTTCTCGGTATTAAGGGGAAGGGTGGAAGAACAAAAAAGGCGCGGTGAATTTAAAAAAAAAAAAAAAAAAAACGACAGTACTTCGTTCCAAGAAATAGAAATCATTTCGCGCGAAACCTTGGCAAAAGAAAACTTGAAAGCAGTTTAACCTATTGACTGATTGTGGTCACATAGATATCCTTTACAGTTCTTGATAGCTTTAATCGTCATAAGAAGTGAATGTCGAAAAGAAGCTAAAAATGAATTCATTCAAAATAAATAAGTCCAGTCTCTTCTTTATTGATTAAGTAGAAGATATACTTAGGAAATAAAAATTCATATAAACTTTTGCCAAAAATTGACTGCGGAGGAATGAGTTTTAATTTGTTAACAAATAAACAGCATATAAAATAATAAATGTGGTAAAATTGCAGAGGTGGAAATTGACCTGTGATAAAATTTCTCAGATAAGTTTCCCTTATCGAAAATCTTTTAACATCTAGTTTGAATTTTTTAACCCCTAGTTTGACTAATATGTTGTTCCACTGGTAAAAGAGACAAACAAATTGTACTATTTAACTCTTATCCTTTCGTGTTCAAAAGAAAAACAACTATAGTTAGGACAAACCTAACCTGGCAGCATTGTGAAAGTTTGCACAGATCCTAAACACAGCATTACGACGCTGCCAGGGTTAGGCTTGCCACAACCATGGATGCAAAAACTGAATTACCTAATATGCATTCAAATAATACAGATATAAAAGCTATCGATTTGTTGACATGCTTTTCTCCGTTTTTTCTTCATTGTTTATTATTATTATTATTGTTATTATTATTATTATTTCTTCGTATTTGTATTTTTATATTACATTAGTCACCGAGTTTGTACTTATATAATCAAATGAGCTGATACGAAACAAAAGTAACGAAACAAAAATGATGAAAAGTTACCGTTGTGCAGTTTTCCACGACATATACCGTCAACTGAAATGATGAACGGAATTTTCGAATTCCAAACAAAACATTTCAATAAAAGTCCGTTTTGAAATAAAACCTCTCTTCCTTTTTGAAGATAGGCAACGTTTTCCCATACGCATATCTCAAAAAAATGCATTCAGCAATCCATTTTAAACCAATCCAAAGCCAAAGAGATACAAAATTGCTCTTATTTATAAAGATTATTAAACATTTGGAATTCAGCTGAGGGTGAGGGAACCTGTTCTATCTAGCAATTTCGAAAAGACTGCAATCAGTTTCTTAAATAACCGAATCAATTAAGATTACTAGGCATCTTCTTCAATATATCAGTTAGGTTTTTTTTTTTAGTTCTTCGCGATAAATCTTGTCCCGAGACAGAACGAACGAGTTCTTGCCCAAGCCGGGATGGTGACTTCTCTCGCATCAACCCCTTACGAAGGCATTTATCTCCTCTAAAGCCTTTAACAAGGCCCATTCATATTCCTCTTCGGAACATATCTTGTGGGTGCCTCCAGGGCGCCATGTCACCAAACCTGCCTCTAACTTGCGACGCACGTATGTGAAAGAGATTTAGAGATTAATTTGACATGTTTAGTTCCAAGGACCGAAGAAGGTGAGATGTAAGATTGACAACGGAGGTAAGAGCATCTAAATAACCAAATAAAAAGTGAAACGGGAGATGTGAAATATACGAGCAAGATGTGTTTCCTTTCTTAATGACTGTCATGACCATTACTCGGGTAAAGTCATCTGTCAAAGATTTTTTTGCACCAAAACATTTCGTTGTGTTTCAAATGCTAGATTCACTCATTGAGTAAAGTGGAGAGATGAAATATATGAGAAAGATGTGTTTCTTTTATTTAAAAAAAAAATGTAATAATAATCATTGGTAGGGATAAGTCGCAACTTTTTTACACTTTGTTGCGCTTTAAAAGTTGAAAAATTAATCTTAATGATATTTCATGAAGACTACATATTGATTAATATCATCCATCGACGCATCTACGATATTAATCCAGATTAACCAAGAGAGATAGTAATTTAAAATATTTTTGAACTCAAATTTTCTTAATGAAAACATTTTTCTTTAAATATTAACTAAACAAAGCTTGAAACGGGAGGTACGAAATATACGAGCAAGATGTGTTTCCTTTCTTAATGACTGTCATGACCATTACTCGGGTAAAGCCATCCGTCAAATATTTTTTTTGCACCAAAACAATTCGTTGCGTTTCAAATGTTACATTCACTCATTGAGTAAAGCGGAGAGATGAAATATATGAGAAAGATGTGTTTATTTTATAAATAACTGTAATAATAACCATTGGTAGGGATAAGTCGCAACTTTTTTCATTTTGTTGTGCTCTAAAAGCTGAAAATTAATCTTAATGATATTTCATTTTAATCATCCATCGACGCATCTGCGATATTAATCCAGATTAACCAAGAGAGCACAGTAATTTAAAAGATTTTTGAACTCAAATTTTCTTAATGAAAACATTTTTTTCTTTAAATATTAACCAAATAAAGCTAGAAATGGGAAATGTGAAATATACGAGCAAGATGTGTTTCCTTTCTTAATGACTGTCATGACCATTACTCGGGTAAAGTCATCCGTCAAAGATTTTTTGCACCAAGACATTTTGTTGTGTTTCATAAGCTACATTCACTCATTGAGTAAAGTGGAGAGATGAAATATATGAGAAAGATGTGTTTCTTTTATAAAAACAAAACTGTAATAATAATCAATGGTAGGGATAAGTCGCAACTTTTTTACTTTGTTGTGCTCTAAAAGTTGAAAAATTAATCTTAATGATATTTCATGAAGATTACATATTGATTAATATCATCCATCGACGCATCTACGATATTTATCCGGATTAACCAAGAGAGCACAGTAATTTAAAAGACTTTTGAACTCAAATTTTCTTAATGAAAACATTTCTCTTTAAATATATTAACCAAATAAAGCTTCAAATTGGAAATGTGAAATATACGAGCAAGAATTGTTTCCTTTCTTAATGACTGTCAAGACTATTACTTGGGGAAAAGTAATTCGTCAACGAGATTTTTTGAGTCAAAACATTTCATTGTGTTCCAAAAATTATTTTCACTCATTGGACAAGGGCATCTAAATAACCAAGAAAAAAGTGAAGTAGGAGATATGAAATACAAAAGTAACATGTGCTAGCTTTTTAACCGATTGTCATAATCATTTGTTTCGGACAAGTCAGCCGATGATTTTTTTAAATCTTTTCACTAAAACACTTTATTATGCACTAGAAGCTGGAAAATTAACTAAATAGGATGTGCGACAAGTTTTAGGAGGTCGTGAGTAATATAATGACGTTTCATTAGGTCTAGACGTGGATTAGTATCACCGACCTATGAAAATAATCCAGATTAAGCGAACAAACGCAATAAGTTAAAGAATTTCTGAAATCAATTTTCCTGAATTTAAACTTTTTTTGTATTTGTGTTTCTTGGTTTCTCTCCCTCTCTCTTTTTTGTGTAAAAATCATTTAAATAATAATATTAAATAAAATAAATAAAACAAGTCATTTGAAATACTCATTGTGCTTTAAATAGAAATTTGGCGTAGTAGCAAATAGGGAAAGAAAAGCAAGTCAAATATTTAAAATACTCGTAATAAGAGTTAGGTCGAATCTTTTGTTACTTTTCTAAATCTTTACTAATAATAAAGCTGAAAATCTCTCTGTCTGGATCTCTCTCTGTCTGTCTGTCTGGATCTCGATGACGCGCATAGCGCCTAGACCGTTCGACCGATTTTCATGAAGTTCGGCACAGAATTAGTTTGTAGCATGGGGGTGTGCAATTCGAAGCGATTTTTCGAAAATTCGATTTTGTTCTTTTTCTATTACAATTTTAAGAACATTTTCCCGAGCAAAATTATTATAAGATGGACGAGTAAATTACCAAGTTATCATAACGTGGAACCGTAACATGGGCAAGCCAATTGGCGAGAAATTCATTATTCATTATTAGTAAATATACAGGCAAACCAAAAGATCTTTTAGTTTTCTACTACGGGCAAAGCCGTGCGGGTGCCAAATATAGCTGCAAAATACCAAAAATGCTAACTTAAAAAAATAGTAGGTTTTTCTTCTTTCCCTACCATACTCCATTTCGCCCTTAGCAAATTGGTCTTTTAATCATTGCTGTGGTCTCCCCTCCACGGCTTTCGTATATTTCAAAAAAAAAAAACTAGGTTTAGAACCCTCTGGATGTTCTTTATATGCATATCTTACATGATTTAAGGAAACACAATTTCTTAACGTCAATCATAACTGTGCCTGAACGTAAATTTTGACGTAGGGAAATGTGGGGCAAAGTGAAATAGTTAAGATCACTGAGCTTTTTCCAAACGAAAAAATTGGAAATTTGTTTTGAACATTACGGTGCATAAAGAAGGAACATTATATTTTTTTTTAAAAAAACTTGCATTAAAGCTTTTTTTTTTTAGTAATAAATTTGCGTCTGCAAAGGCTTAGTTACAAAATTTTGCGTGCTGAAAATTCACTTTTCTTTTTCAAGGGGAAAAATGAAAAATTAAATACTTTTTAATGAAATATTTTCTATTCAATTGTAAAAAATATTTAATCAAGTGCATCAGTGAATAAAATATTGAATCATTAAATGAAACGATAATGAAACAATAAACAACTAATTTAATTAACTAATTAATTAATATATGAAGAAAAATAAATGAGTGAAAAAAAGTGAATGAATAAAAAATAAGTGAACGAATGAATAAATAAGTGAATTACTAAATGGAGAAATGTAAATTAATTACTTAATAAATGAATGGACAGGTGATTTAGTAAATGATTGCGTGAGTAAACGAAATAATCTATTTCACTTTGCCCTGCGTGAAATAGATTAATTGAGGCAGTGAGAAGCAAAGGGATGTTAGAGGACATTTTGAAGTTTTGAGTAAAACGCGTTTAAAGATAACATCCTAGGTAGGCTTTCATTGCAATTTGTTTTCTAAATCATGCTGTACAGCAGCACCTACCAGGGCTACAAGCACCATCTCTTGGCCCCAAGACAGAGGAGAGGTTCACCTACCATGTGTACTGGTTATCTCCAAATTTTTAATTTTACCACTTACATCCCTTTGCTTCTCACTGCCTCATATGTATAAATACTTAAAATGCAAATTAACAAATTTAAACTAAACAAAAACAGCATCGAATATTAGAAGGTCAGAATTAATGTTTAAAATGTTAATAATGAGAAATTTTTCATTTTGTAATAACAAAAATAATTTTTGACTTACAACAAATAATACAATATGAGTATCTATTTTTGAAAATAGCCTATATTGTCATATGCTTTAATTTTCGGCGGCATTTTTTTCATGTCTGGAATAGAATACATGTGCTACTACATAGTTAAAATATTACCGGATTGGTGGAACTATAAGCAGAGTAAATATTTCACTATTTCACTTTGCCCCGCTATTTCACTTTGCACCACATTCCGCTACTTAAGGTTCTAAAAAAACGGATTAATTTTGCTTTGCGATAGAAGGTGTTACAGAAACAAAAACATTGTATTGTGTTGTTATGCTTTGAAAAAGGATAATACGGTTTAAAATTTTTACCATTTTTTTTTTCAAGTCTAAAATTTTCACGTACAATAATTTATAAGAATTTACGACATATGTATTTCCAACTTAGTGTGAGCTACCATTAGTAAAATAATTTATAAATATCATCATAAGTTAAAGTACGCCGTAATATATCTATTTTTGTGTCATTTTTGACAGATAATTAGTACTTATGAATAAAAGTGTGCCAAGCATAACCAATTTTTTTAAATCAAAAATTATACGCATGTAATTTAAATTTTTTATGAGTGTAATATATAGTGCATGTGTCTGTAAGAATTGATGAAACATGTCTCACTCGCATTCACATTTAAGTGCGAATTACGATTGTCAAAATAATTCATAACTTGCATTCCAAGTTGATGTACTATGTTGTAACTAATATTGTTGCGCGTCAAAGTATGTTTCTAAATTCAAAAACTCTTACCATACATTTAACCTCTTCAACGCTTTCCAAAAGTCGCGGGTCAATGAAATCATTTGAACTATGGTCTTCGGATATTCATTCTATTCCTTCGTGTAGAAATTGTTACGCAAGCAACTTGGACAAACACTTAACTGAGAACAATTTAATTATAACACATGAACTACAATGTTAGATAGCAAACAAAACTTGTTAGTTAATAAACACAACATGAAGGTTTCAGTAACGAGCTCCCGTGAAATGTGAAAGACTGCTTAAAACTGAAACTTATATACTTCGATACAATTCTAAAGACTGCCATGAGTTGCGCGAGTCCGGCTGATTTATAGAAACTTAACTACTCAGTTCAGTTCAGTTCTTAGGCGTTTTTCATTAATATATTGCATTGTTTTGACTAAAAAATTTATATTATCAAAATATTACAAAAAAAAAAAGTCTTAGCTTCTTATCATTACACAACTATCTTCATGCCCAATTCTTAAAAAGCTTTCTGTAATCATCACTAAAAGAGCAAAATACCCTGAGAATTGCGCTTTATGTACAACTCTTTTTTAACGCTATGAACAACACGTTACATAACTGTGACACCGTAATTACAAAATAGAGAAGAGTATAAAATAAACAAAAAACGATACAAACATAATGTATTTTTTTCTATTATTCTTATTGTATTGCTATTTCACTAATTTTGATTTTCTACCGTTTATCAATATATAATTAACTTCAACTGGTACCAGATACCAATCACTGTACTGGTACCAATCCTGGTACCAGGATCACCCAGCGGCTTGAATCTCATCCAATCAGGAACCTTGTTCCACCAGCGGCTTGAGAACGCCTCCCAATCAGGACCAGCAGCCCAGCAGCAGTTTGCTTAAAAACCGGAGCCACCGAAACCAGGAATCAGTCTCACCCAACTCAAACCACTGATGATGGCTGCAGCAAAGCAAGCCGAAACGTCTGGAAATTCTACTCCAATTAGACCACGGCCAATAAGCTCGGAAATGTTATCTCCCCATATAATTAACTTCATTCATAATTCTTAGAACACTCCTATTATGGACACTAAAAGTGCAAGTTTCTATAAAAATCGAATTCTAGAACTCTTATAGAAACTTTACAATCAAGATGTAATAAAATTGTGACTTGGCTAATTTCAAAACAGAGATATACTTAGAAAAAACAACTTCGAACGTCCCAAATTTAACTGAAAAAATCATCTTGCTACATTCCTGATTTCTTGATGATTTTCTGCCACTTATCAATAAATAATCACCTTCATTCACAATCCTTCCAAAACTTCTATCATTGACATTAAGAGCTTGTTGATAAAGTTGAAATGTGAACTTCTTTCAGAGGTTGCGCAAACTGGCCACTAAACTTAGAGCCCACCAGTGAAAAAAATATCTTGAATACGTGTGAGGAATTCTGAGATGGAACGACAGAGAAAGTCGTCGGCTAGGAAAAAAAAAAGCATACCTTCACAACAGGTCTGATTGCCATTTTGCCTTTAAGGGGACCGTGTGTCGCAAAAAGTATCTTTTTTTTTTTTGCCTTGCAAAGCACGTAACAGAGTCGAGATTAAGTTGACATGTTTAGTTCCCTTGTTCCAGTGAAGAGGCGTGCTATAAGGGGGAAATCCTTCGCACGGTTTTCAAATGGCTTCTAATGGAAATTCCAAG
This sequence comes from Uloborus diversus, assembly GCF_026930045.1. Taxonomy (NCBI): domain Eukaryota; kingdom Metazoa; phylum Arthropoda; class Arachnida; order Araneae; family Uloboridae; genus Uloborus; species Uloborus diversus. Next base: position 254,801,658 of record NC_072731.1, read on the forward strand.
CTGGATTTTATGAAATTATCGCTCATATTCAACAGCGATAGTGAAACACTTTCTTCGAGTTGAAGCGAAAGAGAATATTCTACCTACAATTGCATGTTTTTGAATGCTTGATTTAAAAAAAAAAAAAAACCTCCCTAGAGCTTTTAGGAATTTTGTTACCGTTAAGATGTCGACGACAGCAATGAAAGGAATACAAAATAACCCTCCCACATTGCAACCTGCTCAGGGCCTCACCATCATTTTTACCACAAACGGGCAATTCTACGGTAACAGATGTACCAACTGTTGCAAAGAACAGCCTCCAAAAACTCTTGCGAAATTGCACGAACTTCATGGAGAGCATGGACTCGACTTCTATGTAACACTAGTGGTACCCGCACGGCTTTGCCCGTAGTAGAAAACGTAACAGGTCTTTTGGTTCGCCTGTATATTTACAAATAATGTATGGTGAATTACTCGCCAATTGGCTTGCCCATGTACCATGTTACGGTTCCACGTTATGATAACTTGGTAATTTACTCGTCCATTTTAAGATAATTTTGCTCGGGAAAATGTTCTTAAAATTGGAATATGAAAAGAACAAAATCGAATTTTCGAAAAATCGCTTCGAGGTGCACACCCCCGTGCTACAAACTAACTTTGTGCCAAATTTCATGAAAATCGGCCGAACGGTCTAGGCGCTATGCGCGTCACAGAGATCCAGACATCCTCCAGACAGGCTTTCAGCTTTATTATTAGTGTAAAGACTAGTGTAAAGACTAATTAAATTTTGAAGATTTACAGAAGCAATATTTAAAATAATATGTTTCTGCTCAGTAACGGACGTATTATCATAAGATTTTAACATAGTCTCATAAAATTTGAATTTATGTGTAAAACGAAGTCAATTTTTCGAAAAGAATCAACTTGAATGAAAATTTTTCGTGTCTGCTTGCTTCATATCTCAGTGGCTCATAAAAGTGTATTATTGCCACACCATCTGAGACTTGAAACGACCAAGTGCAATTATTAAGTAACTAAAAGTTTACTTTGTATCTGTTTTGCAGCAAGTGCAAGTGTTAAGTAACTAAAAGTTTACTTCGTTATCTGTTTTGCAGTCCAGTCCATTGAAACGAAATAAAATTTAAATCGTTCGCAAGAAAATATACTGCTATAACGGGTGAGAGGTCGAGGGCACGACTGAGAACCTCTGACATAGTAACACTAATTGCTAGATTTAAAATAAACAGAAAATGTTACAAAAAATAAACGAGAAAGTGAAAGAAAGATGGAGGGAAGTAGGAGTTTTCGTAAAAAGGGGGGGGGGGTATTATTTTGAATCAATTACTGGTAAAAGATGTAATCTTCATATATGTAATAGCCAAAACTGATCGAGTAACGTTCTCTGACGTCGTCAACAATTCAAATTATTGTCTGCTTTGAAATTGTAAAATTAGATTCTCAAAGAAAAAAAAAAGAGATCATTAACTGTCTGAATAAAATACCGTCTGTTTCGTAATCATAGTTTTTTGATGAGAAACGAATGAAAGATGTTTTTTTTATATACATTCAAAAAGAATAATGGGTTTAGTCTTCTTTTTCTCACTTTTTTTTAAAAAATATCGTCTGAGCTTTCTTGCCAGTTATAACACGATAGATTAGAATAATTCTGTTTCGTTGATGTACGTTAGTTCTAAAATTACTTTTAGTCCACGTTCTTAAATTTTCATTGTTTCACCAGAATTACAAAAAATCCTTTCGTCCACTGCTTAACACATTCATAAAGAGGATTCCTTGTAGTCTCTGTATATCTATCTATCTATCAAATATATCGCAAGTTGTGTTGTAATAAATTTGATCGTTAAGCAATGCTTTTACTAATTGGAAATTTTATGTTCATTTTATTACGAGTACGGTCCTGCAACTCTAGTTAGGTAATAGTTTGTTCAGAAGCTTGGTAGGACTTAATTTGGAGTAAACTGTTTAATTTTGGCCTCCTGAGAAAGATATTAATCTATATACATAAATGGCAACTTCTGTATGTACGGATGTCCAGGATAATCTTCAAAACTACTGGACCGATTTTAACCATTTTTTCACCACAGATAGCTACATTATCGGGAAACAACATAGGCTATAATTTATTTCTAAAACACTTAGTATAAAAAAGTTATGATGGAAAACAGTAAATTTCATATAATTTCCACATTGAATGATTAAATATAAAACCCAGTGTTAAAAAATTTCGTTGCCTTACAACAGCAATATTAATAGTAATCATAATCAAATTTTGAATCAATTCTTCTCCGGAGCAAACATGAATTCAAAGTCATTTAAATATTTCGAAACTCTACTTTTTGTACACTGAAACATAGTGGAGAGCTTTTTTTTTTATTTTGTGTGTGTGTACTATTTAATTAAATAAATAAAGCGCACAGTTTTTTTTAGTGATCTTTGTTTTTGTTAATTCATATTTTGGAAATTCTTCAAATTTTTATATGCTTAAATGTCATCCTTTCGGTTCTAACTGAATACTATATCGTTCGTTATATTTATTGCTATTTTACTTTTATGGTTAAGGAAGAAGCTCGATTTTTAATCACGTCAAAATGGTGTGTTTTGAGTTCTTTCAGTTAAAACAGAAAACGAATGAAAGTAGCGATTGTTTCTCACAATTATTACTGACCCAGGCAACGCCGGGTATTTTTGCTAGTTTATCATAAAGGGCTCAAACGAAGGCTACGAGGTTAGTAAATGGGCTTTGTAGTCTAGATTTTAATTCCAGACTTAGAATGTCTAATATGTAGACTTGAGCAATGCACAGTAAGAGGAAATATAATCCAGTTTTTTAAATTTGTTGAAATTTAATATATGGGCAAAATTTCTGCACAAATGGAAAAACCAGGGGTCATTGATTTAAGCTTTTCAAACCCCAAGTTAATCTGAAAATTATCGAAAATTAGTACTTCCACAGCGTTGTAGACATTTGGAATGACTTTTCTGAAGCAACTGTTACTTGCAATGGGGTAAATAGTTTTAGAGGGCTTTTGATCTTCATTAAGAAGGGATAAATTGACTAGGACCATTCTAGCTGGGCCTAGAGCTTGTTGCTTGTCGTCGCTTTTGTATTTGTATTTTATAAACTACGTTTTTCCTCACAAACACATGCATTTTGAATCTTCAGTTCAAATCAGAGTTTCGGCCTTCTCCCCGCCACAGGATTACGCTATCGTTAATTTCCAATTTGAAGCACCTAGAAGCAAAGGGGTACAAGTGCCAAAGGCAACACTTTGGAGGCAACAAGAAGAAATGGTAGGAGAGACTCATCAATTTTGGAGCAAGAGATGGTAATAGCCAGGGCCTGATTACCGCACAGGCCAACTAGGCCTGGGCCTGAAGCCCCATCTTCTTAAGGGGCACCAAATTACTTAAAGCATTATGGATAGCATTACAACTACACAAAAATAGAAGTGTTTTTAAGTAATGCAAAAAACTATTGAAAGAGAACTTACTTAAAGGATAATTTTTATTAATTCTGCCAGTAGTGAGTTTACCATGTTACAATTATGAGATGTCCCGAAGGAGATCATAAATGATTAACATATTTCTGTGATAGACAGAGGGGCCCCCAAAAGTCAGTTTTCATGGGGCCTCAAAATTATTGAAGGCCTAGGGCCTCACTTTTAGTTAGTCGGGCCCTGGTAATAGCAGCCATTGAAGATGCTACATCATCATTAAAAAGCAAATAATAATGATTCAGCTACTTCCATTAACAAATCTTTACATCACTGCAGCATTTCTTTGCAAATCTTTTGAAAGAAGACCTACCTACGATTTAAACTTCGAACGTGTTTCACTCAATACTTAAAAAGGTTCACTAACACCCCTTTGCTTCTCACTAGCCTCTTTTCAGCAGTTAACCACAATGTGTTCAGGTTGGAGTGGAACAGGTGCCAATACGAAGAAGCTTTGAAAATATCGAAGTACGTATATAAATGATGTAAAACAGAAACATCTGGAAAATTCAAACTATAAGATTGAACGAAAAGGTCAATACTTAGCTTTTGAATGTTTTTCACTTTTCATGGTGATAAAAGATCAAGACATGACGGCAAGCTACTTCTTTGGCAATAACTTTTTCGCAATTCTTGTTAAATATTCTCTTAGCATGCCACGAAAGACCACTAAGAAAGCTGTGGAAAAACAGGTCCCCTCTTCTCAACATGTTTTTCCTTTTGTGGGCAGAATGTCGCAAAAAGCATCCTCATTGCCATGCTAAGCACGTGCAGCAAGAAAGCTTATTTGGCATATTTAGTTTTCAAGTCCGAAGGTAATAGTGAGTTTGGAACGAAAAAAAGGGTTGTTTGTTCCAACGAAAGCAGTCCCCGCCTAGGAAAGTCCCTTCTAAGAAGATTAAGGGTGGAGAATGATCTGAAGGTCAAGAAAAGGTTGGAAAACAAACGTTTTCCAATTTATTGCTTAGTTTATAAACTCTTTGGAACAGTCTAAGATTTAAAACTACGAAAGGAAGGACAAATACGCTGTTAAAAATAAAGTTCAGGGTTTCACAGAGAAATTGGTTAATTCTAGCAAAAACTAGCTGAAAGCATATTATTGGTCATAAGGTTTTCAAAAATTAGCTAAAAGCATTTTAATTGGTGATAGGTTTTCCAATTTATTGCTTAGTTTATAAACTCTTCGGAACAGTCTAAGATTTAAAACTACGAAAGAAAGGACAAATACGCTGTTAAAAATAAAGTTCAGGGTTTCACAGAGAAATTGGTTAATTCTAGCAAAAATCAGCTGAAAGCATATTATTGGTGATAAGGTTTTCAAAAATTAGCTAAAAGCATTTTAATTGGTGATAGGTTTTTAACAATTGGCTAAAAGCATCTTATACGTGATAAGTTTTACCAATGTAATGGGGCTTTTGGTGGTTACCAGTTTGTAAAAGCTCCATTACATTCGGAAAACTGATCACCAATAAAATTGCTGAAGTTAATATTTTTTAGACTTAATCAATTTCTAGGTAAAACACTGAACTTTATTTTTAAGACGGCGTATAATAGCGATTCTAGGTCTATTGTAGAAAGAATAAATGCAAAAATAGTCAAAACAGAAACGTAAGGTGTCCCAAAATTAATGCAAGATTTGAATTTGCTGCCACGATTGCAGTAAACTGCTGACAACCATGAAAAAAGAACAATTTGACAGCTGAGAGTTTAGGGTTATTGAAAATGGAGTGTTATACAATACACCCACACACACATACACACACACACACACTACCACACACACACACACACACATATATATATATACACACACACGCACAATAACGCGTTTTCATTACTGAACAATTATTTCAAAAATAATGAAAGTTAAGGATGGTCAATCTGTTACTGTTATTGGCGCTCGACATCGCAACACGGTAATGCACGGGTGGTTGTGGGCTTGTTGACTCAAACCTTTGACTTCAGATAACCCCATAAAAAGAAATCTAATGATATAAAATCACACTATCTAGAGTGCCAATTCTGACCACCGAAACGAGAGAGTACACGACCAAAAAATGCCTCATGAGTTGGTTATGTCGTTGGTTTAACATGCTACGAGTCTTTGTCACGTATTTCTATCTTCGATGAATTTTGAGAGGTTACCGTAAATTAATTATTTAAAAATATTTTTTTTAAACTACTTCGTTAGATTTCAATCTTGATAACTCAGCGGTATTAATACAGAATATAAAATAGTCTTTCCCAAATCGTTGAAGACAAGAAAAGGGGAGGGGGGGGGGTTCACTAACTTCAGTTTTTCCTTTTCCTATAAGCATTCGATTCTTATAAACAGCATTGAGCAATACCATGCATTGACTGGATAGTGATTTCTTTTCTCTATATTTTATTTATTACGTTTAATTCATTCAAGATATTTTTTTTAACGCTCAACGGGGCAATCCCTTTTTTTTTGTGCTTTCTAGTAAAAACTTTAAAATAATTTTGCTTAAGTTAATATTTTTAAATTTCATTAAATGTTTCTTCAGTATAAACTTTTGCTTTTTCAGCTTAATTTCAAGGTTTGTAAAGCTTTTTTTACTCTCACGTATTTATTTATTTTTCAATTTTTGCATTATTTTATTCAAAAGAAAGAGTACTATTGTTTTCCATTTCAGTTCATTTAATGACTTTTTTTAAATTAATTAAATAACTACATTTTAATTTACTTTCTACTCTTTTAACTTCAAAAAATTTTGTACACGAAGTTTGTACATATTGTTCGCATAAATATTGGCAACAAAAAATGGTATTGCTTGAAAACTAATTAATAACTAAATAAAATAATAAATTTTACCTGTTTTCATTAGTTTATCATTTTTCTAAACTCTCCATGCAATTTCCCTCTGATACATATTCTGAAACACAAAACAGAATTTATGTAATACAAAATTTAAAACATTATCTAAACAATATATTTCATGTGAAATATCTTATATGTGGAAGTGGCCGATAGCAAACTTTTAAATTTAATAATCACAGAAATCAACTGCCACGGTATTTATTTAAAAATGATTTCACACCAATAAAATAAAAAAAATTAATTTGAATTTTGACCTCTTGAATTCAAATTATGTTTTTCGCGATCACGAGTGTGTGTGTTTATGTAGGCGTGTGTGTTTATGTGGGGGGGGGGGGGGGTATGTGTGTTTGTGTGTAGGGGTATGTGTATGCGTGTGTAGGCATGTGTGTTTATGTCTGTGTGCAGGTATGAGTGTGTGGGTAGTTGTGTGTATGATTGTTTGTGTGTGGGGGGAATGTGTATGTGTGTGTAGGCATATGTGTTTGTGTCTGTGTGCAGGCATGAGTGTGTGGATAGTTGTGTGTAGGTGTGTGTATGTGTAGGTGTGTGTATGTATGCGTGTGTGTGTATGTTTTTGAGTGTGTGAATGTGTTTGTGTGTGTATGTGTATGTGTGTAGGCGTATGTATGTGTGTGTGTACGTGCGTGTATGTATGGGTGTAAGTGTAGGATATTGACGCAACCTGGAGACGGCTTTCGCTATAGGAGCAGCATCGTGAGGAGCCGGTAGACGGTGATGTTGCAGAGGGTGTTGGCGGGAAAATAAAATGATAGGAAGCCAAAACAGTCAAATAAAAGCATAAGCAATCGTGATTGCTCAAAAAAAAAAAAAAACACCTTCTATTTTTAGTGGCAAGACTACAACTAAAATGAGAACAAAGAGTTGACATAGTAGGTAGTATTAGTTCAAATTAACACCTAAAAAGTACTTAATAAATACCTTTGTGCATAAAAAGTTAAATAAGAAATAACAACGTCAACTAGCACAAATTATTACTGCAGACACATGTTTCGCCGTTGAAAGGAACGCCTTTTTCCATGCAAATGAAATGAGTTTATGGATGAAAAGACCCATAAGCTCATTTCTTTGGCATGGAAAAAGGCGTTCCTTGTAAGGCGAAAATGCGTGTCTGCAGTAATCTGCATTTTGTTCTATTTGACTTCGTTATTTCTTATTTTATTTAAAAAATGAGAGCAGTTAGCTTTACGATCAACAACAAAAGGTTTGTAAAAAAGAAATAACCACGTTAAATTGCCCAAATGGCAGATTACAGTAGACACGTGTTTCGGTGTTACAAGAAACGTCTTCTTCAAATTAAAATAAGTGAGTTTATGGATGAAAAGACGTCCTTTTGTCGAATGTCTTTTAAGTCATAAATTTCGCAGGGGTGCCCACCCCTCGTAAGAGCAAGAGAGCACCCGTCCCCCTAAAAATCGTAAGGACCCCCCCCCCACCCCAAATCGAGAGCCCTCCCAAAAGTGAAAAATACCCCTTAACCCCCCCTAAAAATTTCAATGGCGCCATGACCCCCCCCCCCCAGGTGGACTGCACACCTCTGAATTTCGACTGAATCTGTTCAAAAAAAACTTTAGTATTATAATAAGGAACTCAAATGATATTGCAATATTTTAACTCTGAATATATAGCATATGATATAATTCGAAAGACAGAAATATTTGGAAAAAGTAAAAAAAAAAAAAATCTAGCGTGTTTACAATTGGGAGTCTGTTGATGCAATAAATTATTGCAACATTTTTTTTTTTTTTTTTTAACAGAAAATATCACTTTAAAAGCTGTCATCATCAAATACAATCACTTATAATTTTAGGTTCCTATCATTGCACATCTTCAATATCTCTTGCCTTATAAATGTGTTTTTCTTTGTGTTAAAAATTTCCATTTTACTTTATACATTTTTGTTTACTTTAATAAAATTGATATACATTAATTTAAGAAATTTCATCCATCATTGCTGCCCTCACTTTAATGGAAAATAGCTAATGCGACATTTTAATAAAATAAACGTAACTCTTTTTTATTCATTCAATTGTACAATGTATGAAAAAATTCATTGAAGCCATTTGCTTTTGCGGAAAAAAATTTGTTATTTTGTAAGGTGTTCCCCTAACACCCATACGTGTTATTGCCCTAAAATTAACAATTTATTATTTCTCTTCAGTAACTAATTCAATGCACAAGGATGTCTGCATTGAGACAATACCTAATATTTAAAAATATTCTTTAAATAAACAATAAAGTTATGAAGAAATATATTCCTCTTCTATCTATTTATATTTTCTTCATAACTTTATGAATAAAGTTATGAAGAAATGCGAAAAGAAAAAACAGTTGTGAAGAAATGAATCGTCAAAGTTAAATAAACAACGTCTTTTTGGTTTTTCAAAGTAAACGATATTTATTTGCAAGATAATTGGCTGTGCGAAAAATTCTTTAACAGTAATAAATGGATTCGTAGAAAATTCCTCAAATCCCAGTAAACATTTTCTCCTTATTTTTAAAAAAGAAAATACTTTTTCCTTACTACAATGAAAGACTAAATGTCAACACAGGCTATGTTTAATCCTTTCTGTTAAAAATAAGGTCGTTCAAAAAAGGCTCACCAGTTATTTTGCTAACAACCAGACATAAACACAAACCACGTATTTTTTTGCACATCATTTCACCACATAATCTACAACCGAAAGAAAGTTTTGCAATTACCAAAAAAAAAAAAAAAACAGAAAAAAAAAAACTTTCCAAATGTCATTGGTCTGCAGAGGCAGCCCACAGAGGCAGCCTAACTGCATCCCTTATCAACGACCTCGGGCTAATAGTCCTCTGGTCTTTTCATCCCCTTTTACGCCAACTCTTTTTGGCAGAACCTGCTCCCCGCCAAATAAAGGGGCAGCCCATCTCACTCACCGACAGTGACACGCTCCGCTGGCGGAGTGCGAGAAAAAACGCCTTTGCCAGGAAAGAACTCTGCAAGGAAACCAGCAAAGAAAGAAGGAAACCAGAAAATGAAAAGAAAGAAAAAAAACGAGAGGGTCATGAAGCACGGCCATCGGCATAAGTCAGAGGCTCTTTGGTAAGGCTGGCACGTAACTGCCAGAACCGTTCCGCCGGCAAGCTGAAAGGAGCCAAAGAGTACATTAAATCCCATACATTTGTTCTGAAAGCGAAATGCAGTAAAACCCCTCTAATGCGGACACTAGCGGGACAAATTTTTTTGTCCGTAATAGAGGGGTGTCCGCCAGTGGCGTAGCGAGAAAAAAATCCTTGGGGGGGGGGGGGGTTAATTTTTTCTGAAGTTCAAAGTAAAGCCATGCCCTCGATATATATATATATATATATATATATATATATATATATATATATATATATATATATATATATATATATATATATATATATATATATATATATTGTATATATATTACTTTTTATCAATTGAACAACAAAGGACATTATAAACGAATTTCTTCTTTGAAAATACCTTGATCAGTACTGCCGTCATAAGAAAGCCCTGTCTCCAAGAGAAAAAAAAAATGTTGCGCAAAACAGGAAGACATATGCTTTTTACCGTCATAACAGCTCTTATATTAAATAAAAATCTTTTAGCTCATTAACAGAACCCTTTAGGTTCGACTGGAAAATGATTTTTTGGGGCTCATGGGGGGGGGGGGGTTCTGACCCCCCTATCTCCCCCATGGCTACGCCACTGGTGTCCGCAGGACAGGGGTTTTATAACGTTATTTGCATTGGAATCGGGGAATTAAAAAATTTCCATATAAGAGGGGTGTCCGCACTTGAAGGGTGTCCATTAAGAGGGGTTTTACTGTATTTCGTTTTTTAATGCACTGAGCTTCCGATTATCCAAGGGCGGATTATCCGGTATTCCGATCATTCGTTCAACTTGGAAATCGCCCAACTACTAATTTATTAGCCCTCTTCACATGAGGACTGATGCTAAATATTAGTTTTAGAAAAGAAGCAAAAAATTTCTAACCTCCGATAATCCAGGGGCTGATGATCCGGTTTTCTGATTATTCGTGCAGCTTAGAAATCAGTATACAGTGAAGCACCGTTCATACGTTTCTCTTTTATGCATTTTTATCAAGTATACGTTTTTTAAATTGGTCCCTGCAGAGTCTAATACATATTAACCTACACATATTATGCGTTTTTTTTTTTTCATTTGTACGCTTTTTTCGTACAGTCCCTTCAAAAACGTATAAACTGTGCTTCACTTATATCGAAACTATTTATGAACCTTCTCGTTAAGCTAAACCTCATATAAGGGCTCCTTAAGGTCGCTACATGAAGAGAAGTGGTGAACTTCCAAGTTCTAACCATCCGAGAGGGAGTTATTCGGTTTTCCGACTATTTCCAAACTGCACAGTTTGGAACCGGCTCAAATTTATTTATTTATTTATTTATTTATTAAACCTCTTGGTTTAACTGAGTAGAGGGTGTCAAAATAGCGCTTCTCTTCACGAAGCGATGAGCTACCAAATTCCAATTCTTCGACGGTAGATTATACGATGGTACATTCGTGCAGCTTGGAAACCGCCCAATCATTTATTTACTAACTCTTTCGTCACTCTGAACCTCAGATGAGTCTTCTATTTCATTCACAACATGATAGTTTGGTTTCAAAATATACGCTTTTTTTTTTTTTTTTTGCTCAGTGTTCTATTCATGTCACATTTATTCGTGAAAAACACAGGCCTCAAATTAACTTTAAAAATCAAGGATGCCAATATGTTGTTCCTTAGCTTTATAATCATTCGCGCAGCTTTGAAATCACTTGCTTATTTATTTATTTATCAATCCTCTCGTCACACGAACCTCAAATACGGCGGCTCTTACATCTAGAACCGAAACTTTAGTTTCAAATTATCTGCAAAATTACTTTTTTTCATTTTTTTGCTCAGTGACACCATTTTTTTATGTAAAACGAGTAGGCGGAAGAAGTAAAATGACGAAAAAGTCATCCTTAAGTGCCAATATCGTATTGTCGCGAATTGGTGGCTGAGTTTTGAGGTAAGTAATTAAATATTTCCTTTTTCTTTCTCCCTATCCTCTCCCTCCCCCATTTGACACCCGAAATATCCATTTTGATGTTCCCCGAGTTAATTACGACGAGTTTTCTCGTGACCTCTGTATGCACGTATGTATGTGCGTATGTGTGTATGTATGTCGCATAACTCAAGAACGGAATGTCCTAGAAAGTTGAAATTTGGTACATAAACGCCTAGAGGAGTCTAGTTGTGCACCTTCTTTTTTGGTTGCATTCGGATGTTCCTAAGGGGGTCTTTTGCCCCCTTTTGGGGGAAAATCAATATTAATTTCGATGTAAACTCAAATGGTGTTATAATTTGTCGGACACTTGGCGATACATTGCCAGTCTTTTGGTCGCCAAGTTTTGTCGCCAACTTGGCGACAAATTTGGCGATGTTTTTTTATTTTTTCAATATTAAATTTGGTTTCAATATGGCCACTGTTGGGTGATATTTAGAGAGTAAACAATTGAATCACATTAAAATTGCCAATAATGAGGATATGACATTAAATTGGAGTAAAAGGAAGTCATGTGATGCACACATCAGCTCGTTTTAAAAATACATTTAGAAACAAATAATTTCATTCAAAATAATATTGTTCTGCTTAGAAGCAGCACTGCTATTTTTCTGTAATTTCAGAGCTATCGAAGCGGATACATGGGTATGTGATATTTCGCTTGAGTCGCTGAATCCAACCCGAAACTCTCATGAAAGATAAAGAAAGCCAGTCGTTCCACGGTGAAAGTGAGCGGAAGATCAAAAAGCAAAGGAAGAACCGATAAAGAAATCAACAACCTCCATTTTGTCTTTAGTATTCTCCTGCAATGCAATGATAACAATTTCTCGCACGTTTTCAATTTTAATGACACCCGCAGTACAACTCAATTTCTTCTTCAACGGCCTCCACCCCTCATCAAGCGCGTGCCTACCATTCGAAGAAGACCTTCTGGCCGACCCCGGTGGGGGAACACAATGCCCCAGACGAAGCACAATCGGATGTGTAAATCCTCCCACACAACCGGCTGCCACCAGAAAAGAAATTCCCTATAAATTAGGAAAGAAAACGAGAAGAAGAAGAATCACGGATAGAATGACGATCGACAAGCGAACCTGAAGCGTCGTCATTCAAGCGTGGATGAGACAAAAGGTGAGGTAATTTCTTCCTCCTGAAGGGCCAAATGAAGGGAATGTCTTCTTTCCCCGAAGGATGTCTACTCTCACGTGATTCGTGACGTGAAGATACGGGCTGCAAGGAACATAGCATCATATGCCATAGAAGAATACATAAATAGTCTCATAAAAAATTGGCTATGCAAAAACTGAGACTTCATCCATAATTTTTACGCGTAATTTTATAATCAAGTTCATGGTACACAAAGGTCATTTGAAAATTTCAAAGAATTTTGAGGCTCCTTAAATAACAATAATATTCTAAACAGATTTCTTTTCTTAATGATACCAGCAAATATTTGTACAAATTAGTTTCGATACAAAGCATTTATTGCAATCCTTAGTAAGTTTTGTAATCATTTAAACTAAGAAAAAATGTATGAATAAGAAATAAAATTGCTTTTTAAAAAATGTGATGAATGCATAAAAACCTTTATACCTTAAAAATGAAGAAACTACTTCCACATGGACAAGTTATTCCTTTGTTCTTTATTATTTTGAATGAACCCAATAACAAAAATCAAAAAAAGAAAAGAAAACTAATCGCAGTTAATTATCAATTAAACAAGGAGAAACTAGGAATGTTTTGTTGAACAGCGCAGGATACTTAGAGAACACAGAAAGTATTTAGTATAAATTATTTTCTAAATTTATTACCGTGCGGATAAAAATAGTCCATAAATATTAGCTTAACAACTTCTAAAATGCATAAAGCTACTGTTTTATAGTTAAATGCATAAGTTGTTTGCTGTTTCATGTGTAAAAATACCTTTTCCATGCGTTCGAATAAATTGAGAAGGCTTTAAAGCGAAAGTAAAAAGGAAAAACAAAACTGAACCCAAACGAGAGAGAGAATCACAAACGAATGATTCTGAAACTGATGGTAGCGTAAGAACAAGTCTAAGGAATCCTAAAAGATACAGACTTCTCTTGAGGTATCTGCCATTAAAAGTTCATCAGCGAACTCTTTAATCATAAAATACTCACCGTGGTTGAAATGGAAAAAGGCTTGTTTGCTTTAGGGTACAGAAAGGGAGGAGGGGGGCACAGTATGTGATTTAGAACGATTTTCTTTTATTGTTCCCTGCGGTGGTAGTAGCATGAGACTTAGTAAACGCATGTAATAGTTTTATTGTTATTTTAAATGGAATCGCTGCGGTAGGGACCGAGATTCTTGACTTCTGATTAAAAACACGGAAAGATAAAAGTACGTTTGGACTACTGAAGATTCTGGTTGAAAAATAATGAGATATAAATGTTTGGGCAAAGTCCAAATTTTCTTCGAATGTATACTGCAGAACTTAAAGGGGAATTGGATACAGAATACATTTTGAAGAACAAAAGACCAAATGCAAAAGTTTGTATAAAGCTTTTTGAGCAATCACGATTGCTTATTGTTCTGACTTGACTGTTTTGATGTGCTATCATTTTATTTTCCCGCCAGCGCCCTCTGCAGCATCACCGTCGACCGGCTTCTCACGATGCTGCTCCTATAGCGAAAGCCATCTCCAGGTTGCGTCAATATGCTACACACAAGCGCATACATACACAACTACACACACACACGCGCGCACACACAAATACATACACCTACACACATACACAAAACACATACACACAGGCGCGTGCACACACAAATACATACACCTACTCACATACACACACACAAACACATACACACACTCAAACACATACACACACTCAAACACATACATACACACACACGCATTCATACAGACACCTACACATACACACACAACTACCCACACACTCATCACACTCATGCCTGCACACAGACACAAACACATATGCCTACACACACATACGCATCCCCCCCCACACACACAAACACTCATACACACAACTACCCAGACACTCATACCTGTACACAGACACAAACACACATGCCTACACACACATACACATACCCCCTACACAAAAACACACTTACCCCCAACATACACACAAACACACACGCCTACATACACACACACACACTCGTGATTGCGAAAAACATAATTTGAATTCAAGAGGTCAAAATTCAAATTAAGTTTTATTATTTTCCTTTATCTTTCTTCTGTTTTCAGTTGTTCAGGCCATAGCCTCTTTCTAGGGACTAAATTTCATCATGACCACGCACTTTAAGAATGAGTTATGCATTTGTCTTACTTATTTATTTTTTATTGCGGCCAGGACCCTTAGAGCAGATAAACTTCATCATTATGCCTTTATTTTATACTAGTGGTACCCGCACGGCTTTGCCCGTAATAGAAAAATTAAAAGGTCTTTTGGTTCGCCTGTATATTTACAAATAATGTGTGGTGAATTTTCTCGCCAACTGGCTTGTACCCATGTTACGGTTCCACGTTATGATAATTTCATATCTCGCCAATTGGCTTGTGCCCATGTTACGGTTCCACGTTATGATAATTTCATAACTCGCCAATTGGCTTGTGCCCATGTTATGGTTCCACGATATGATAATTTCGTAATTAACTCGTTCATCTTATGATATTTTTGTTCTTAAAATTGGAATAGAAAAAGAACCACATAGAACTTTCGAAAAATCGCTTCGAGGTGCACAGCCCCATGCTACAAACTAACTTTGTTCCAAATTTCATGAAAATAGGCCGAACGGTCTAGGTGCTATGCTCGTCACAGAGATCCAGACATCCTCCGGACAGATTTTTAGCTTTATTATTAGTAATAAGTAATAAAGACATTTAATTTATTTTATCTATCATATAAATTATTTATTCATAACTCCTTTGTCAGCATTCTTAGCTTATTTTCCGATAAACGTTTTGTGACGGGGAATGTGCTTCTATGTGCCTGACCCCTAATTGCTTTTAAGGGTTCGATTCGAACGCCACTCATTTCGCACGGAGTACTTCAAACAAGGCATCTTATTCCCCAGTTCTATTTTCTAGTGAGAACAACTGAAAGTGTGAAAATTTGGGATCTGAAAATTTGAAGCATTTAAAATTTTTGCCGAATTATTAAGGAGTATTATATTAAAGAGGAGAAAAGTATCGAAAGAGGGTTGATGTTTAAAAAAAATGAAATGTCTTATCTAGACAAGGAAAATCACATTTACAACCAATATAAGATATTAGTTTAAAAAAAAAACTGCTTTGAATTTAAAATAAGAAAAACAACGTTAAAAAAAGCACAAATTTGCCAATTACAGCAGACACGTTGTTTCGGCGTTACAGGGAACACCTTTTTGAATGCAAAAAATAATGAGCTTATGGATGAAAAGACATCCGACAAAAGCGTTTTTCTTTTTTTGTTTTTTAACGTTGTTTTTCTTACTTTACTGTTACGCACAAAGGTATTTATTTATCTTACTTTGAATTTGTATATACCTATTTAGAACTTGTTTCTTTTAACGTTCTTTTTCGGAAAATTTTTACTTTTCACATTCATCTATCTGGCTTTTTGCATTCATAATTATTTATTTGATTGTTAGTCGTTTATTTAATGTGAACTCGCAATAGAAATAAATAATGCCTATATATTTTAGCAATAAGTTATTACATTTTCTAAAACATAAACATTAATTGGAACCTAATAAAATAAAATAAATTATACCCACTGAGCTATAATTCTGTTGATTAATCGGTATCCTGCCACTTTTTTCCCTTGAAAAATAAATAAACAAACAGAGAAGTATGCAAAGAATAATAGTGCTTACCAATCAGATCAAAAATTATTTTCGGAAACAATCACAGAACGATCCAAAACAAGACGAAAGAAATACGTTTTGTCGAATAAAAATTAAATCGCTGATGTCGAAGTCTGTCGAGCTATATGATGGGGATCATCAACAATTATATAAAAAAATGTCTTCTATGACACATGAGGAATTGCATTCAAAACTGAAGGACGTCAGGACAAACTATCATCATTGTAGAAACTAATTTAGTGAAATGGCATCATTTGCTCATGCAATCATATTCATAAAAATAACTTCAACATTTCGTAACAGAGACATTTCTCCATAGCATTTATAAGCAGTTCTTAATATATAAATTATTATTCGAATTAAAAGTTAATTATTCATTAGTTATGACAAACACTCTATAGCCAAATATTCTTAAAAGCATTTGATAGCACTCCACTGGGAATCAAAATTATCGGCGATTCGCTGTAAATTAGCAGCGTTTAGTTATAAAATGAAATAATTGAACTGTTTCCGGAAAACTGAAAAGCTCTTGGGGGTAGTCCACATGGCTCATAAAAATAAAACATAAATACGTAAATGCATAAAAATAAAAGTGTGGTCCAGTTTGTCGTTTTCTGTCTGCATGAGCAAAGTCAGTATCAGAATTTTTTTATTTACAATAAAATTGGGAGTATTAATGCGCTGGCGGTTTCCTCGAAGGGTACCATTAATCTAACCCACCATAATCCCAAGGGCAAACAGAAGGAAATTCAATCACGTTTGTTTCGCAGAATAAACTTGGACTTGTATCCCCGAAGTACAATTTATCACGAAGTAGATCAATAGCCATGAATAAATTTATTTCACGCAAATTTTACATGACTTTTAAATGATAGAACCAAGTTTAATTTTAGGGACTAATAAATCTTTTGCAAAGGAGGGAAAAAAGGATTTTATTCGCATCGTGAAAAGAATTGTGAAAAGCTCTATAAGACGTAATTTCAGTAAGTAAGGCAGTGGTGTATTCTTTACTAATAATAAAGCTGAAAGTCTCTCTGTCTGGATATCCGGAGGATGTCTGGATGTCCGGAGGATGTCTGGATGTCTGGATCTCTGTGACGCGTATAGCGCCTAGACCGTTCGGCCGATTTTCATGAAATTTGACACAAAGTTGTTTGAAGCATGGGGGTGTGCACCTCGAAACGATTTTTCGAAAATTCGACGTGGTTCAAAACCATCATAAGATGGTCGAGTAAATTACGAAATTATCATAACGTGGAACCGTAACATGGGCACAAGCCAATTGGCGAGATATGAAATTATCATAACGTGGAACCGTAACATGGGTACAAGCCAATTGGCGAGAAAATTACCGTACATTATTTGTAAATATACAGGCGAACCAAAAGACCTTTTAATTTTTCTATTACGGGCAAAGCCATGCGGGTACCACTAGTCCTCTATAAGACGTGTTCAAAACTTACTGAGTTAACTACAAATACGCAGTACTAGAGTTGTCTGAAATATCTGTATCGGAAATGAGTGGTTACGGTTATGTTACATAAAAAGACCAGTACTTAGTTAATTTGCATGAATAATTCTAAAAGTATATCTTAGTCTTTACTAATAATAAAGCTGAAAGTCTCTCTGTCTGGATCTCTGTCAGGATCTCTGTGACGCGCATAGCGACTAGACCATTCGCCCGATTTTCATTAAATTTGGCACAGCATTAGTTTGTAGCATGGGAGGGTGCACCTCGAAACGATTTTTCGAAAATTCGATTTTGTTCTTTTTCTATTCTCATTTTAAGAACATTTTCCCGAGAAAAATTATCATTTAATGGACGAGTAAATTGCCAAGATATCATTACGTGGAACTGTAACATGTGCAAGCCAATTGGCGGGAAATTCATCATACATTATTTGTAAATATACAGGCGAACGAAAAGACTTTTTAACTTTCTACTACGGGCAAAGCCGTGCGGGTGCCACTATTCTTTAATATTTCATTATGAGTTATCATAGAAAAGATATTAAGAATGAATACAGTAGTGTTTTAGGGTGGAAAACCAACTAAAATGCACAAATTTAAAAAAAAAAAATCACGGATAAAACTTTGGAAAAATCCGAGAAAAAAGTAATTGAAGTCAGTTGAAATGGAGAAAATACATGAATACCTTTGGGCTGAAAAGTAAAGTGCAATAATAGGTCGTCAAAATGTATCATTGTATTATTACATAATCAAAATGGGGTTTTTAATCTTGAATATTATGTTTGTTTAGAAATTACAACGCATTCGGATATCTTTTCATCCATGAGCACACTTATTTTGCATTGAAAAAAGGGATTCCTTGTAACCCCGAAGCACGTGTCTGCAATAATCCGCAATTTTGTGTAATTATATGTTGTTACTTTTTATTTTACTTTTCTTATACAAAGGTATTTATTCAGCTTTATTGTGCATGAGTTGTCATCGAAGAGAATCAAGAATGAAAAAAAATAAAATAAAATAAAATTTTAGAAAGATAAATAAATTTGTGTCATACAAATTTAAAAATAATTTCAATGTTCAAACTTCTCCCGGGTATAAAGCAATAGACAATTTTAAATATTGTAATTGAGTTGTGTTGGAATAGAGATTAAGAATGGAAAGAAAAATATTTAATTACTTTAAAAAAAATGGGACGTACAAATTTCGAAATAATTTTGAGTGCGAAAACTTCTACTGTAGACGTAACGCAATAGACAAGTCAAAGAAATGTAATGAAGTTGACGCCTAATAATAGAATCCTAATCTTGAAGACATATATTTTTTATTAATGAAAACAAAATTTTATTTACAAAAAAAAAAAAGAAAACTCACCGAATAAACCGAGCATTTGAGAATAATTTTCTGGGCAAATATCAATTGAACTGAATTCCCAAACCAATCTATAGTAAAATAAAAAAAAGTACTATTTTTCAACACTCTGAAATCAGATTGTCGTCATTTAGCTAGACAAACAGCAAACAGTCCAATGAATTTAACCTGATGCCCCAAAAAATTAGACAAGAATTCAATGTCAATGGAGGAATTGATGAGAAACATTCTATGCTTAACTCATTTGTATTTGCCTTATCATAAAATTGGTGTAAAACAATACAATCAGATCAAAATAACCGCGAATTATTATTACGCCGTAAATTATGGAAAATCGCATTTAACTCCCAAAGCAATTTACCAACCTGAGGAAGTTTCCGTATTAAATTGAAAGAAATGCGAAATTTTAATAACTACTACTTTACTAGGGAAAAAACAATTGATATCAATTCAATTAAGGCTTAATAAAACTACGGTTTTATTTCATATTTACAGTCATTTTTACCCTCAAGATTACTTTTCTTTAAAATAAATAAATGAAGCATGAAAAACAAAATAATGAAAGGGGCTAAATATTCATAAATTGTAAAAGAAATCTCTTAACCTAATATAAACTAATAAAATAACTTAAATACAAAAGATATTTGGTTTATCAATGATTCGAAAATAAAACATCATGCATTTTATTTCGTAGAACAAATTAAATACATTAGGTTTCATTACTTGTTTTAAATTACAAGTTGTTTTATTATTTTGATTTACATGAAAGTGAAAATGTTTCGCTAAATTATTTCTGTGTTTTCATTCCACTCATTAATTATTACTTCCTTTCACAAAAAAGGAAGTATTGTAATAGCGAAAAAAATTTCACCCAAAAATCGGCCTTAGTTTCCATTTTGCTCACCCCCAAATGAATGTTAAGTTTTTTTTTTTCAACCCGACCACACGTGGATATGTGCCTAGGAACGTACAGACACCCTAAATATCCATTTTGACGATCCCCGAGTTAATTACAAAGAGATTTCTCGTGACGTCTGTATGTACGTATGTATGTGCGTATGTGTGTATGTATTTCGCATAACTGAAAAACGGTATGTCCTAGAAAGTTGAAATTTGGTACGTAGACTTCTAGTGGGGTCTAGTTGTACACCTTTCTTTTTGTTTGCATTCGTATTCTCCAAAGGGGGTTTTTTGCCCCTTTTTGGGGGGAAATCATTGTTAATTTCGACGTAAACTCAAGTGGCGTTATAATTTCGCGGACACATGGCGATATATCGCCAGTCTCTTGATTGCCAAGTTTTGTCGCCAACTTGGAGACAAATTTGGTGATTTAAAAAAAAAATTAAATCTGGTTTTAATTTGGCCACTGTTGGTGATATTTAGAGAGTCAACTATTGAATGATATTAAAGTAACGAAACAATAATTTATTCCTTAATTTAAATAGTTTATTTCTTGGGATTCTTTTGCGGACATCTTATTGATTTATGAATTAATATTTGCTCCTTTTATTTATTGAATTTTTTAATTTCGTTTTATTTATTTTAAGTTCATGAAATGCACCTTTTCACCTTCATCAGATTTTTATGCTTTTGTTCGTGGTTCCTTATCAAATAGCAAATCTAAATAATATAGGAGGAAACAAACGATATACTACAGTGAAATCTCATTACGGCGAATACCAATACAACGATACATCCGTTTCAACGAGATAAATTCCATTTTAATTGCCAATTCATTGCTTGAGTTCCATTACAGCAAAATTCCCGTTACAACGAGCAAAATTTACAGTCTCTTGAAGTTCGTTCTAATGAGATTTCACTGAACTAAGAGCCATTATATTGCATATATTTCTTTTTCTTTGTTGTTTACATAATATGCTACAAGAATAGTTGTAGGAATTTATAACGTGAACATGTAATTTTGTCAAATAAATCAATATTTGAATTGAATGGAATCTATAAAGACTGTAGTCGCAAATTTTCCTGCAAAACCTTCTCACGAGCAGAGATTAAAATGACATTCAGATATCCCCCAGATGTTGCAACCTGTTGCATGACTGACACCACCTTCCTCTTCTACCCCCACATTGCATCACATAAACCCCAACCACTCCATTTTAATACTCGAGCCTTGACCTGTTTCTTTCCCGCACACTTTCCCAAAAATATTTTCCAAGCAACACCAGAAGAGTTCCGAATCCTCCATTAGAGACCACATTAATCAAGCGAAGAATCGTGTGTTTTGTTGAGAGGGAGTCCAAAACCAGTTTCTGATCCGTAACATTGAGAAATGCCATTTGTAATAACACATTTGTTGATTAAGTGCTCTAACAGTATTTTTCATTCTGAAAATCATAATAGAATCTTTTTTTGGGGATTTCTCTTCAAGATTGAGCAAAGGGTTCTTGTACTTAAAAATTAAACTAATTTTCTCGATTTCGCTTTTCTTCTATCTCTCCCTCGGAACAAGGAAAAAAGCTCCCGAAACAAGAAGTTACAGCCAAGGCTGCAGAGTCGGAAGAAAAATTGCCAACTCTGACTCCGACTCCGGTAATTTTAATTTTCAGCACTGACTCCTCAAAAACAGTCCGACTCCATCTCCAGCTCTGACTCCACACGCAATGAGAGTTTTGCGGACTTTAGGGGAAAATGACCGACTCCGACTCTTGTAATTTTAAACCTTTGACTCCAGACTCCGACACCTGTACCCCAAAATCAGTCCGACTCCAACTGTGACTCCACAAGCACTGATGGTTTTGCGGACATTAGGGGAATATGACCGACTCTGATTATTGAAATTTTAAACCTTCAAATCCAGATTCCGTCACCTTTACCCCAAAATCAGTCCGACTCCAACTATGACTCCACAAGCACTGATAGTTTTGTGGACTTAAGCGGAAAATGACCGACTCCGACTCTTGAAATCTTAAACCTTTGTCTCCAGCCTCCGACACCTTTACCGACAGTCCAACTCCAACTGTGACTCCACAAGCACTGATGGTTTTGCGGACATTAGGGGAATATGACCGACTCCGACTATTGAAATTTTAAACCTTCAAATCCAGATTCCGTCATCTTTATCCCAAAATCAGTCCGACTCCAACTCTGACTCCACAAACACTGATAGTTTTGAGGAAATTTGGGGAAAATGACCGACTCCGATTCTTGAACTTTCAAACCTTCGACTCCAGACTCCGACACTTTTACCCCCAAATCAGTCCGACTCCGACACTGACTCCACTCCACAGCCTTGGTTACAGCAAATCAGACTACGGCAGTGGTGTCCAAACTATAGTATAGCCCGCGGCTTCTTACGGAGCCCGCGAATTTGACCCTTGTGGCATGGTACGTTCAATGTTTCGAATCGGAAACAATGTTATGGAATCGTTCAAAACGACCAATGATCCGAATTTGGTGCAAAGGATGATGGTAGCAAATTTAGTCAAATAGTCACTAATGGATTTCAAAGAATCGTAACAAGTCAATGAAATATAATCAGAGCCGATTTTCAAAACGAAACTTATGAACTTTTATTGCAGACATTATTAACCTCTTTGTCTGAAAGGAACATTTAAGGTCTCGACGTATATATCTTAAAAGGATGGTATTTTTCTGTCCCTCCCCACCACCCTCCCTCTCCAATTTACCACGTATAAATAAAAGAAGTTTCATAAGAACAAGTCTTTTAAAATTGCTGTGTTTAAAATTTGAGATACCTGTATCACTGCACGCAATAAGAAAATGTAACTTCGAATGAAACTCAGCTCCAGAACCCTCGGTTTCAACTGCTTCTAAAATAAACCTCAATTGAAGGGGCCGCTCCTTCAATTCATTGACCCGCCAAGGGTCATTGTCGCGAGATGGGAATTACGAACAGACGAACGAAGGAAAAGAACTTTGTTTACTGTTTACCGAAAGAATCAGAGGATGCTGTACCAGTGAAACGAACTAAAAAGTTTAAAGTGGCAGTTTAAAGCTGCAATTTTATGAAAACAAAACAAAGAATGTGCCACAATCTAAGATAATTGCAGACTGAGTTGTATTTGAGCGGAGTACTTTACGATTTTCACGCACACTTAAACGTCAACTATTAATGGTCTTGAAGTAGAAAAAATAGATTTTTTAAACTAATATTTTGAGAATCATTTTGCAACCAATTGTAACATTCACCCAAAACACACAAGTGAATGCACTAAAATTACTAAGTTTTCAGCAGAACAATAGATGGGGGGAGGGGGTTGGCATTTTCATTTTCAGTCGAACTCGCCTATAACGAGCGTAAAGGGACAGCGTTATAACCGATTGCTCGTATAAAGCGGAGTTCGTGAAAAAAAATCATAAAAACTCATCAAAGTTGCTTTTTTTTCCTCTTCTTTTTCACTGTGCAGTACCAAAAAAACAATAAAACTTTTGAAATGCATTAAATAAATTTAGCTTTTTATGTTATTGTATTTTTTTAAGCACACGATAATTTATTCAAAAAAAAAAGCCACTACAGAACGATCGCATTATTAATAAATATAAGTTTTAATACCAGACGTTGATTTATCGATCTTTCTGCTGAAACCCAACTCCGAAAAATCAGACATTATTCAAAAATAAATAAATAAATAATGTCTCACATTTATAGTCGCAGTTAATTGCCGAAGTAGAAAGTAGTGTACAGAAAAGAAAAAACAACTGGTCTTCACCTATAAAGATTACAGAAAACTAAAAAAGTATGAGGCAGTGACTACTTGGGGATATCGAAAAATTAATTTAAGAAAATGCCAATTAGGAAAGAAATCATAAAATATCCTATCACACTGAAGAAATTTTTTGAAGTTATTTATCAAGTTCCTACCTGCTTGGGTCACAGATGAATATATTTTTTCGCCATGGTCACACTGTTTTACTTGTGAAAACTCAATGCACATCGTTAAAAAGATTTTCAAACCATTTCATCCTTTTTATTTTCAAAAAGGTAGAGGAAAAATTGAACGTTTTTTGATATTTAATTTGGTTCAATTAAAGATGTGAGAGGTGATTCGACCAATTTTTAAATGTGAAATCGAACTTGGTTCGCCATTGATTGTCTTGTCCAGATCGCGAATTGATTAAATTCATGCGCACAAATACCGAAGTAATATAATATTTCGGACTTGGCGCGTTTGTGGACGATCCACGTGTGTTACGAGCTTTTTTTTTTTTTTTTTTTTTTCGGACACACACTGGGTCAGATTTCAGAGTTCGATTCCAACATATACATCGAATTGGACAACTATTGGGTATTAAAATAAAGTAAAAAGACTAAGCAGAACTTTTTAAAAAAATTGGAAACAAAAAATGAAATAGCTTCTGTTTTTGTGGATTGTGATTCGTATCTGGAATGAGCCAATTTCAACCAGTATCAAGGTAAATTATGAAATGTTTTTGTTTGTAAATATATTTGATTGCTTAAAATACGCTTGTAGAGGCGTTAAGGTTTATGAAAGATTTTCACCTTCACCCTTTTTTTCTTCTTTGTTTTCGTTTCTCTTTCTGTTTTTTCTTTGCTTTCTTTTTCTTTTCTGATTTTTCTCTGTATTTGTTTTTCTTTCTCTTCTTTTCTGTTTGTTCTTTTTTCATTCATTCCTAATTGAATTTATTTTTTAAAAAATATATTTACTTTTTTATTTCTAGGGGCCCAATGCATAAATAATACGAGCAAAATAAATACAAAAACAAATTTTTATTCTTTCAAAAAGTTTGAACACGGAAAAAAAAAGCCTCTCCTAATTTTCCTAAAACCCCGAGGACGCAAAATATGTAATACTTCTGTTTTCTCCCTTTTCTAATTAGTCTTCTCTATTTTATGTCTGCATTTACTTATTCTTTTTCATTTAACTTATCAATTTATTTAATTTTAATTAGTTAATTAATTAATTTTCGACAACACAATGCAAAAAGAAAAAAGAATGCAAAAACTTATTTTTCCGCGCTTCCCATTTTTACATACTAGTTTGAACACTAAACAGAATTTGCCTCGACCTAAAATCATAGTATGCGAGTGGTTTTGACCGGCAAATAATCGCCTGAAATCCAGTAGCCCCGAATAAGTTCCTCAAGTGACCCCAAATGGAGGATCACTAGACTGTCGTTCCCTTTTTCGCGCTGAAAGGAAGTCCTTATGAACGGGAATGGCTTCGAGTGCTCAACGATCCTTACATGGGCAGACCCCCACCACGTTTTTTCGAGAGTATCCAGGATGCATGAATCATCTTTTGACAAGCCCCTTTCTCTCCTTCCCTTACTGTTCGTGTGGCAGTCTCGCTCTCTTTTCCATGTAGTACCACTACCAGCCCTGGGTGGGGATGCTGTCGGCACAGCCCCAATCTGTCAGGTTGCATGACAAAGGTGGACACATTCGGTCACAAAGGGGTAGGTGCCAGAATTATGGCAGGGTTGTAAATTGTTCACTTTGCTTCAAGTGGGCTCAGAAAATTCCGCTCAGTTGTGAAGCTTCCCTTTTTTTTTCCATGGAAATCCCAGATTTATTACTTGTGCCTTAATTTAAATCAAAGTCAAAGCAGAAATTTTGGATTATTCATGGATCGATGAGGATTTAACTTTCATTTAACTTTTTGATATACCCGAAGCTTTTTTCATTCAGCTTTCATTATTGTTTAGCTGAAAATACTTTCTTTAGAATTCTGAAAAAGTTACATTAAATTCCCTCATTTTCAGAAACAGTAATAAACTTTATTTAAAATACGAACAAAACTGCAACAAAGTTTCCTCAGAGAGGGCATCGGAGTGGTAGGCTAGAAGTACTATGCATCCTCAGAGGGGGACATCTCGGCGTAATGTTAGAATTACGATTCCGCCTTCGGGGGGACATACTATAAGTTATGCTAAAGCTATGATGTCCTCTTGGAGAACAATGGTAAATAAAGGGTCATTAGTAAAAATGTTCCAAATAAGTCATGACAAGGGGACAAATTATATCAAGTAATGTAGAAAGTAACAATCATAAAAAAAAAGCAAAATATGTATTATTTTTACTCAAAATACACCGCCAGCTCAGTTATCCCAGCTTTGCCATCAATCTTTGAGTTGAACCGCACCATTGCTGCGGTTGCTCATCTGGTTTGCTAATTCTGCATTAGCTACCAGTTTGTTTGGCTCTCTTGGCTCCCTTAAGAGATTTTTCGCCTCCAGCTCATGTGATTCCTATTCCGGACTGACGAGTGCTAAAAAGCACGAAATTGCGGTCCTCGGTTGGAATAACTGAGCTGGCGGAGTATTTTAAGTATTTCTGAGTTAGCCCTGGCTTTAGGGCGGTAACTTACTACAAAATATATTATTTTTGCCATAAAAGTGTAGTAAATGAAAAGAAATCTGGCTTTCCGAGGCTTCGTCGGTATTCCTTTATATCCAAGATAGTATCTCCTTCACTCTCTCTGTTTTTTCAAATAGAAGCAAATTTGTTTATGCAAAATTTTGACAATTTTTTCACGTTTTGTTGAACATTCGGTCATAGTTATTGTTGTATACAGCTCACTCAAGAGGAACAATAACAAAATTCATTAAGTAGAAATTATGAATTGCAACAAAATAATGAACAAAAATATATGGAGTTATCTAGTTCTCTCTCCCTTAAAAGCTAATTTCAAACTCAAAAATTTACGACAGTTTCCTTTATTTGCTCTATGTTTCCAAGACGAATAAAGTACTTTGGGTATCTGTTGCAAAAGTTCGAAATTCTGAAAAATTCTAGAATTATTTTATAAAAAAGTTTCATTTTTTTATGTTATTTTATTCATTTATTTATTTTGCCAAACACGGCACAACTAGATGCTGACATAACAACAGGACCGAACGTAAGTAAATTTTCAATCGGATCTGAATAACACCTAGCACCACAAAGGTACTACTAGCGATGTCATCTTTAAACTACTGATATTGCACAGAAAGTATCACTACACTCAACCGGAGTTTGGCGGAAAAATCACTGACAGGGATAAAATTGGCGACATCACTAAGAAAATCCATACCACTGGCACGAGTTAAATTATGGCGTGGACACATTGCCAGCTCTATGTTCGATTGATTTGATATAAAAATTATCAGATGACGATGCACATTCGTAGAGCATCCATTGCGCAAATTTGCGGACTTCAAAACCAGTTTCCACAAAAGCGAAATTCCATCAAACAATAACCTTCGCGAAGTAAACTATTTAAAGACTAAATTAGTGTGGTACTGTTTTCCCGGAACAAAGCCATGAATAAAAAGTTTCTTACTCAAATAAAAGAAGTAAACAAAGCAGAAAATCTATGCATATGCGTTTGATCTAAAACTGGTGGCTGATTTCATCAATGTTATACTTCTGTTTTCGTATTTTTTAAGCTATCAATCATATTCTGCGTAGACAGTTTCGAAATGAATTTTCTTCATTTTTTCAAAAAGATTTTCTTAACGCGTGTATGGCTTTACATTTGAAACTGAAAGAGGTTGATAAGGACGTTGTTTAACTGGTTTAATTTTTCATACATCATATGTTTATTTACGGAAAATTATTTTCCGTTTGAGTATGATTGTGTAAGGAAAAATATGTTGTCCAGAATCAACGGGAAATCAAGATGGAAATAAGATACTGGAAAACACTTGACTGAGCTTATGCCAAAGAACGTAGAATAATCTCCAAAATTACTTTTACAGTTTTAAAAATATTACCAGCTGTTGCTAAAATAAAAAAAAAAAAAAAAACGAGCAGATATGTGCATCATATGACTTCCTTTCACACCAATTTATTGTTATTTCTCCATTATTGCAATTTCAATGTGATTCAACAGTTAACTCGAAAAATATCACCAACAGAGGCCAAATAGAAACGAGATTTTAAAAAAAAATCGACGAATTTGTCGCCAGGTTGGCGACAAAACTTGGCGACCAAAAGACAGGCGATATATCGCCAAGTGTCCACCAAATTATAACACCACTTGAGTTTGCATCGAAATTAACAATGATTTATCCCCAAAAAGGAGCAAAAGACCCCTTTAGAAACACCCGAATGCAACCAAAAAGAGAGGTGCACAACTAGACCCCACTAGGAGTCTACGTACCAAATTACAACTTTCTAGGACTTACCGTTCTTGAGTTATGCGACATAGATACGCACATACGCACAAACATACATACGTACATACAGACATCACGAGAGAACTCGTTGTAATTAACTCGGGAATCGTCAAAATGGATATTTCGCATATCTATACGTTCTTAGGCACTTATCCACGTGTGGTCGAGTCGGGAGGAAAAAAAAAAAACTCAACAATCATTTAGGGGTGAGCAAAATGGAAATTAAGGTCGATTTATAAGTGATTTTTTTTTTTTTTTTTTTTTTGCGAATACAGTACTTCTTTTTTTGTAAAAGGAAGTAAAAAAAGGATTTCCTCTAATAAGTTTCTTTTTATTAGCACAACATAAATACAATAGAAGAAATTTAGGAGATTATTCTGAAATAATAAAAAATGAATAAGCCAATACGGACGAACAAACAAACAAAGTAATGAATTAATTGTTAACATCCTACTCTTTCAGAACTCTGTTGAAAACTAAAGCATAAAACAATGACTTCCCGTAATAAAGGGCCTCAATAACAAAACCACTCTTAAAAACCTAAACTTTCTGAGTTTGCCTTTAAAAAAAAAAAAGTTTATTCTGAATTATTTTAGAAAATATACAATTATTTCTTTAAACATCTGTTTTCTTTAAAGAATTCTTTAAATATCTATTTCATTCACCTTATGTCACATAGAAAGCTCAAAGAAAAATTCAACTTCGCCATGACGAAAGTGGTCATGCAAGTCAAAATTTGTTTCTTCCTCCGACTTCAGAATTCTTTCCTTTCATTAAAATTATTTTTGTTAGAGGTCTTTTCAAGTAATTCTCAGAAGCAATAGAAAAAAACTCAATGCTGCAACCGTAAACAGAAGAGCTTAAAACAGAATGTTTTCTATCTATTGTAGTCGTCATTTCATTTTGATGTGAAAAACTCTTTCAAAAAGGAAAACTCCCCATCTTTAGTTTTCGCAGTCTTGCGTTATGTATACAGAGAACGAGAATCTGCACTTCCAATGGGGTTGTTTCCTTCAGTCAAAAGTACTACTTTTAGTCACTGAAATTGATAAACTGAGTGAAAAAAATAACATGGACTCAGAAAATACTTTCATTTTCCTAACAGTTATTTTTTAATTTATTTTTTAAAATGTCGATTTTGAAAATAATCTTTATGACGTCACAAATGATGCAATTTAGCGCATTTTTCTACCACGGTTCCACGTTATGATAATCTAGAAGCTAATTAAAATTGCGCTCTACGCTTGCTATCAACCCTATCGTTACCAATACACTTGAGTAAAGATACGAATTAAATAATTTGTTCTGTAAATGGCAACACTGAATGGCATTTCAACATCTGTGATGTCATTGACAGAAGCGTAAACAATGAAAGCGCACCGATTAAAGTAATATTTTAAAAATATTAAACTTAAGCAAATTGTTTAAAAAATGGTCAGATCCCATGTTTTTAAGCATGCTCTTTCAAAAAAACATGCTTTTAAAATTCTGGAAACGACCTCATTCAAGACATACACGCTCAAATAGGGGGCTCTCTCCGGAAAATTTTCAAAATTTATGAGACGCGTTATATTTCTGCGCGCCTGTGTGTGTGTGTGTGTTTTCTTAATACATAACAATTGTCTATACTTTGAGATTAAACCTTCTCTCTGTACCAATCTCCACCAATTTTTATTCTACCAAATTTTTCTCTCAATATCATGATGAAAAAAAGTGAAATAAAGGTTTACTTATAATTAAAGTAGACTTCGTTTGAAATATTGCTCATTAGAAAGTTTTTTGAATGTGTATGAAATGTTTTTTTTTAACGGATGGTGATTATAATTTACAATCGATGGTCGGTAATATTCTTTTTAATCTTGTACCGATATAGCCCATCGTTGATACAAACTTCCGACTTCTGAAAAAAGAATAACTTACGTTTGAATTCTAGCTGGGTAAATATTTTTTGATATTACAGTAGACCCTCGTTTTACGCGGGTTTATTTTACGCGGTTTAAGATTTTCCACCTTTATTTTATTTTACGTGAATGAGTTTCGGTATTACGCGGAGGAGGCAATGTAAACAGATAAAATTGTCCCCTCTTTCAAAATCCAAACTCCTAAAGATTGCAGATTACGTGTAATCAACTGCATTTTGGCGTGCTAATAATCAAGCTTGGGCCACTGGAGACATTTTATGCGGTTGGTTCCAGAGCTCTTTCCAGAAATAAAGTTATTAAACTCACACAGTTCAGAACTCACTAGAAGAGCTTTTAGGAGTGACAAAGGAGGCCAAAACCAACAAGGATACCGACGTCGGTGACGCACGACCAAAAACGTTCACATTGAACATTTTGAACCATTCCTAGACAATAAAAATGATCTTTCTGGTTTGTTAGTGAAGGAAAATTCAATCATGGAAATGATCATGGATGCGTTAATGATCTGCAAAGAATTACAGAGAAAAATTCTTAATGACTGCCAAAAGACTATCATAGCCAGCTCCTCTTTATAAACAAAATACGAAATTAATTTATGTTTTCTTTTTACATGTTGTGCATAAAAGTCGATATAAGTACACATTAAACTTATTATACAATTTGTCATCACTAGGATGAAGTGTTTTGTTATCTACGGAACCAAACCCCTATTTTAACACTAGTATTAGGTCTCAATTTACGCGGCATTTTCATGGAACGTAGCCCCCGCGTAAAACGAGAATCTACAGTACATTATTCTTCCACCACACAATTAAGTGATACAAGTTTGTAAACCTCCACCACACCTGACTATATTTACATATCTTGAGCGATAAAGAATAATTTTGCAAAAAAAAAAAAAAAAAAAAAAATCCTCGACTAAATTTTCATGCTAATTAAAAACAACACAAAACGTTTCCAAAATTACTGGCTTTGGTTCGAACAGCCATGCTCCGAATAGATAGCCAAATAACGGAAAATAACAAAACCAGATAAGAATTTTGATTTAGAGTTCCCGAGCCCAGTTGCGAGGACGATTTCTTAAATCTTCATTTCCCCTGATAGCAAAAGGAAGCGTCACCAAAAGTAGTCCGAATGTCCCGATAATAGGGATTGTGTGTGTGTTCCACGAAATCAGAACAAGGGAAGGGTGGGTTTATCTGTCTTTTCCAAGTCTTCCTGTTTGGGCCCTTTTCCCCCGGAACTGCTGCGAAATGGATGATTCCGAGCAACGTATCCTTTTGGAACACCGATTTCTGCCCACTCATTTCCTGCTCAAAATCTCTGTTCTCACTTGCACACGTTTAACGCTGTTTTTCTTTTTATTTCTTTTCATTTGTTCATTTTTTTAGGGTTGACATAATCATTTTTTATATCCCTCACTTATCTTCATTTTGCTCCATTAGATGACAAGTGAGTCCCCAACGAATTCCTACCAGGGGTGAAGTTTCACCCGCAACAGGTGTCATGCGCCCTCTATTCTACCCTCTCGTAATGCACCCTTTTAGTTTTTAATGTACGAGATCGCTTTTGATGCGCACTCCTGGATTATTAAAAATAAAATAAAATATTTGTTCGTATGTATGTGTGTGTGTCGCGAGTGCTTTCCTTGAAAATGGTGAGTCCTAAGCGCATGAAATTCAGTGTACAGATGTAGTTTTCGTGCTCCCTTTACCGATTTCTGATAATTACCCAAGAACAGGGAAGGGGTAGGTTTACCTGTTTTTCCAAAGCCACGTATCCTTTTGAAACACGGTTTCCTGCCCACTTATTTCCTGTTCAAAATCTCTGTTTTCGCCTGCAGACGTTTAGCCCTTTTTTTTTTACTTTTTTTTTTCAATCTTTTTATTTGATAATTTTTAGGATGACATATTCAGGGATCATTTTTATATCTCCAACTTACCTTCATTTTGCAATATTAGATAACAAGAGTTGACTCTCCAATAAATTCCTGGTGTAGCTTCACTCGCGACAAATGCCATGTGCCCGTAACAGCTCGTCCAATACATCCTCACGTAATGGACGTACTTATCACTAATTTGTTATGAAGACTATTTCGAAAAACGAGCTGATGTGTGCATCACATGACTTCCTTTTGCTCCAATTTAATGTCATTTCCCCATTACTGGCAATTTTAATCTGATTCAATAGTCTACTCTCTAAATATCACCAACACTGGCCAAATTGAAATCAGATTTTTTTTAAAAAAATCCGCCAAATTTGTTACCAAGTTGGCGACAAAATTTGGCGAAAAAAACACTGGCGATATATCGCCAAATGTCCGCAAATTATAACACCACATGAGTTTACATCGAAACTAACCACGATTTCCCCCCCAAAAAGGGGCAAAAGACCCCTTTAAAAACACCCGAATGCAACCAAAAAGGGAGGTGCATAACTAGACCCCACTAGGAGTCTACGTACCAAATTTCAACTTTCTAGGACATTTCGTTCTTGAGTTATGCGACATACATACGCACCTACATACGTACATACAGACGTCACAAGAAAACTCGTTGTAATTAACTCGGGAACCTTGAAAATGGATATTTCGCGTGTCTATACATTCTTAGGCACTTATCCACGTGTGGTCGAGTCGAAAAAAAAAAATCAACATTCATTCGGGGGTGAGCAAAATGGAAATTAAGGTCAATTTCTGAGTGAAATTTTTTTCTCGAATACAATACTTCCTTTTTTGTAAAAGGAAGTAAAAATAGCATAGCGTGAATAATTTTTCAACCAATTGCAATTTTTCAGCAATGAATTCAGAAGCAAAATAAGACCTAATAAGCTGAGAAGTTACCGCCCCTAAGCCAGGGCTTTGACAAAAACTACAAGCCCGGTTGTGACAACCAGAGAGTGCTATTATTTTAGCTAAAACCTTGAAGGTAATCTCAGCTTCAATGTGAGGATATCTGTCTCCAGCTCAGTTATTGACTATCCTTGACTTATGAGCCTATAACAAGGACGAAACTGCAGCTTATGGATCATAACTGGACTGTCGGTATATGCGTGCAAAATAAAACCGAACCGAAATGTTAACTAATAGTGTTGCCCACATATGGCATATCTAAAATTGGAATAATTAACAAATAATACTGCGGTGTGCGGGTAAACGGCAGTATCTGCAGAAATAAGTTTTCGGGATATTCGAAGAAATGTATTGGATTCAATATTAACAATAAGGAAATGTTGGAATTAGACGTTTTTTTCGCGCCTTTTTTTCAGCGGAAGCCAAATAAGCAAGCTTGTGCAGTAAAGCTAACGTACAACAGTTGGCAAAAATGCAAAAGATATGGAAAACGAAAAATTTGCAGTTACTGCCCTTTACCTGCACATGGCAGAATACTGCTTTAAAACATATTGCTTAAAAACGACGCAAACTTCTTGCAGAAGATATTGTTAATCAAAACCACTATACGTCAAGCAATACGAAAAAGTAAATAGTAAGTGTATTAATAAAATCAAAAGATGATACTTCAAACAATGACCATAAATCAGGTGACTCACTCTCGGCCGTCCCAAAACTAAACACGAAAGTTTTTGGAAAAAAAATTAATATTCAGAGACTATATTATTTTTTGAGCAATCACGATTGCTTATTGCTTTCATTCGACTGTTTTGGTGAGCTATCATTTTTTTTTTCCCGCCAGCACCCTCTGCAGCATCACCGTCGACCTGCTCCTCACGATGCTGCTTTTATAGTGAAAACCGTCTCTAGGTTGCATCCATATGCTACACACACGCGCATACATACACAACTACACACACATTCACATTCCCCACCACACACAAACACCCATACACACAATTATCCACACACTCATACCTGCACACAGACACAAACACGCATGCCTACACACATACACATACCCCTTACACACAAACACCCATACACACAACTACCCACACACTCATACCTGCACACAGACACAAACACACATGCCTACACACATACACATACCCCTTACACACAAACACACATACCCCCCCACACACATAAACACACATGCATACATACACACACACACACTCGTGATTGCGAAAAACATAATTTGAATTCAAGAGGTCAAAATTCAAATTATTTTTTTTTATTTAATTTCACTATCTGTAATAAAATTACTTATCTATAATTAATTTGGGTTTTCAGTGCAGGTAGCACCCTTTTTTAACAAGCAACAAAAAGTTTCCTATTAGGACAGAAGATTTACTCGTACTCCCAATTTCATTGAAGCCAAAACAGAATTCATGGATCGTAAAAATCATGTTATACGACTAATATTGTTTATACAACTGTCACAAAAGTTAACTTCCCATTGCATATAATCAACAATCGTAAAACCGAAAGTTTCACAAACCGTTTCTTTGGATTAAATCCGTACATGTTACAGGGGAAAGTCTTTAGAAAATCGCCAAAGATTAAAGAATGCTTAAAATGATTTTTGAAATTTGAAATCTGACCCTGACCAGAAATGAATACTTAAGCGAAGTCTCAATTTCGGAAATTCATAATATGAGCAAAAATATTTAAACTATAAGTCAGTAAAAATATTTAATCATTTTTTTAAAGTTATAATATTACATAAATATATAATAATAAAGGAAAATTATTCATCTTAAAATTAATTTCTAAATACTTCCAGGGTTTTGTTTTTTACCACTTCTGAAAAGTAATTCAGCAATTTAATTTCTTATCTGGGGAGAAACCACTCTTTCCTCCAAAAATTTAATTTTCCGAGGCTTCGCATTTTCTCTTTCCTTTCGCGTATTGACAACTAACGATACTAACAAAAAAAAAAGTGGACAAAAAGATTTAAAATATTTTATTGACGTATAGTAAATTTGGGATATTACTAATATCACAGAATACTTTAAGAATTAGTGATATTTCATGAGTTCTGATAAGAGCCGTGTTTACAGGGCTATGTGAGGCAATTGCTCCACTCCCATCTCAAACCCAGTCATTTTGTGATGAATTTAGAGAAATTATTTTAGTTTGAGCATACGGGAACTCAATTCCACTTTTTTTCACTTCTATGTAAATTTTTAAATACTAGTAAAATTCAGTCTATTTACTTACAAAAATTTCTAAAATCTATTGGATGTTCAGAAGAATTTTGTTCGCAATTTTGTCCTGCTTCAAGCTGAAAATATATCAAGCTCGTATGTCATATAAGTATCTATCTTTCCAACGATGACGACATAAATTAAAAAACATTGCCATTCTACAAAAACATAATGAAGCATACATTTTGATTAACATGTTGCATCCCCACTAAATACCGTTGCTTCATTTCTTCTACCTCTACCCTCAGATGTTCAGAGAGAAGGTTCACGTACGAAAATTTCTAAAAACTATTGGATGTTCAGAAGAATTTTGCTCGCAATTTTGTCCTGCTTCAAGCTGAAAATAATTTTGTTGAATCAGATTTCAATTAAACTGTATATATCATATGATTAGTTATATTTCCAACGATGACGACATAAGTTCCAAAACATTGCCATTCCATAAAAACATTATGAAGCATTCATTTTGATTAACATGTTGCATCCCCACTAAATACCGTTGCTTCTTCTAACGCTACCCTCAGATGTTCAGAGAGAAGGTTCACGTACGAAAATTTCTAAAAACTATTGGATGATCAGAAGAATTTTGTCCTGCTTCAAACTGAAAATAATTTTTTCGAATCAGATTTCAATTAAACCGTATATATCATATGAGTACCTATATTTACAACGATGATGACATTAGTTACAAAACATTGCCATTCCACAAAAACATAATGAAGCATTCGTTTTGATAACATGTTGCATCCCCACTAAATACCGTTGCTTCATTTCTTCTACCTCATCTGAGGGTAAGATGTTTAGAGAGAAGGTTCACTTACGAAAATTTCTAAAAACTATTGGATGTTCAGAAGAATTTTCTCGCAATTTTGTCTTGCTTCAAGCTGAAAATAATTTTGTCGAATTAGATTTCAATTAAACCGTATATATCATATGAATATCCATATTTCCAACGATGACGACATAAGTTACAAAACATTGCCATTCCACAAAAACATAATGAAGCATCCATTTTGATTAACATGTTGCATCCCCACTAAATACCGTTGCTTCACTACCTCTACCCTCAGATGTCCAGAGAGAAGGAAAGATAAGGACGGGCTGGGTATTATTTTCCTTTGAACAGCCACCCACCGAGCCGCATTTGTTCCTTTCCTGGAAAGAACAAAAGGCTTCACCTTTTGCTGAAGCGGGATTCCAAGGACAGTCCACCCATTGGCTTCCAAGAGGAAAACAGATTCTTTTCGCATAAGGGTTGTTCCTCTGCACTCAGACTGAATTGTTCACAATGTTAGGCAATGTTTCCCAGACAATGCCATATCGATTTTTTTTATTTATAGACACATTGTTTGAATTTCTCCCATGTACGAGTGAGGTTTTATCTTTCGGAATTTTTTTAGAAATATCTTCCCTCCCACTCTTCAAGTTTTAAATCGTTTCCTTCCTCACCCAAAATTGAACGTTTGAAAATAGAAATAGGAGTGATCAAATTTTGTTGCTTGCTTCTTGCTTTCTCTTGTTTACAGTCTGATCTCTATATATTGAAACAAATTATTACATGGAAAAAACTCGATTTGTTAAAATTTCAAAGAACAAAAATTACGATTAATTGAAGTTTAATTTACATAATTTCCAATTTAGAGATAGCCTGATTTTAATGAGAATAATATTAACAATCTTCAATATTAATTTTGGTTTTCAGAATATTTCTAAAATCAGTCATTTTATTAAAGCATCAAAAGAGTAATCAAAGTGTAACAGCAATAATTAACCGAGAGTAATTTTCTAGCAATTAAATATTGTCTAGAACGACAAAGAATTAGTTGAAAAAAAACTGAACGTTTGACTCATAAAACTATTAAGCTGAAATTATAGGAATGATCATTAAAATTATTTTTGAGCATTTACAATTTGAAAATAAATAAATGAAACTGTTCTAAGAATTATCGCAAAAACAACAAAAACAATGCAGTTTTACTGCCAATTAATAAGTTCCTTTTCTTTCTTTTTTTTTTTATTAGAAAATATTTGCATTCAATTAATCTGCTAAACACAAGTAAAATATGCCGAAACGTAGAAGTCGATCCGAATACTAAATGCGCAAAAAGTTTCATTTTTTAAAAGCTAACAAAATATTCTTAATGTCACTTTAAAGTTACTTCAGTTAGACTGATTTACTTCAAGAATATCATATTATTAAAATCTTGTGACAGCGAATAC